>NC_053024.1:402181931-402279867 GCF_003073215.2 Triticum urartu
ACTGGCCACTACCGCTTGCACAAGCTATTCAAACTCACTGTCTGAATCAGTTCGGTTTGTTGGGTGTCAACTACAAGCTGAAAGACATCGATCAGCTGTGCTGCGACAAGAAGCGGAAGGACTGTGGAAGTCCCTGGAGCATTCAGATGCATACTTTCTGGTGCAACAGCAAGCGTTGGAGGATTTTAGCGCCAAACAGGACAAAGCTAATCAGCTTGCTAAGCTTATTGCCAGCATGGTGGATACCCAGGATAACGTTTCTTGAGCTCTTCTGAAGTTGTTTCAGTTATGCTCTTGTTTTGCTGCCACGTTTATTTGCACTGGTGGCCAATTTTGATGGCCGGTGTATATGATATGCTGTTTTGTTCCCTATATTTGCACTGGTGGCGAACTTTGATGCCCAGTGGATGTAATATGTGTAATAGCCGTGATAGCCTAGCGTTAATTGCTTGCTTATTTATTTCCTTGTTGTCTTGTTTATTTGTTTGCTTGTAGTCATTGCAGTTCTTTTTCCGCGGTTAACTAGTGGCTGCAATAACCTATTTTTTAAAACTAGGCCACAATAACCATGGGCTAATATTTACTATAGTGACACCGGGCCTCCTACAGGCCGTAGAAACAGTGGGCCTTCTACGGGCCGTAGAAACAGTAGGCCTTCTACGGGCCGTAGAAACAGTAGGCCTTCTACGGGCCGTAGAAATAATGGGCCTTCTACGGGCTGTATCATCAATGGGCCTTATACGGGCCGTATGATCGATTGGCCAAACATGGGCCAATAGCAGGCCGCATTATGGCCGTAAACGGGCTAGAGTTGGAATCATCCGTTCATGGGCCGACCGTAACGGGCTAGCGTTAATAGGCCGTATTTGATGACGCTATGAAAACGGCCCAACGTATTAACGGACCACAAACGGGCCGACTGTAACCACGGGCTGAATTTGGCCCAGAAGCAGAAAATGACAGTAACGGGCCGTAAGTAAAACGAATGTTGGAAATGTAATGACCAAACCTCGAAGGATTTGAGTCTCTGTGCTTACCGTGCTAGTCCCTGGATCGAACTCGCTAGCACCCACAGTATAGATGAATACCAGAATAGCAAGTGCATCATTTATTACATCGTATGATCCAGAATATATAAAATAAAACAATATGCATAGATCTTGGCTAGCTTTATTCAACCAAACAGCGGAAAGTAGCAGAAAATAACGATGAAGGCTTGAGGGTTTATTTTATAGCTCTTGGCAAGTTACATAGGAGTAATAATATAGCAGACCTACATGTATATGCATAGTACAACAAAGGAAGGCTTGAGGGTTTATTTTTGCAGAAAGCTGATTTTATCCTAATAACTACCTAATAGTCAAATTTTTATTTAGTTCTTTTATTACTACAATTAAATACACAAGGTTGAGTTGGCAAAATCAACTCCAACCTACCCTTTATTAAGTTGCCCACAAATATTATTAAGTGTCACATCTGTCAAGATCATCCAACAACTGTAACGGCATAGTGGCTCAAAGTTACCCATAAGGGGGGGCACGACTAATCATGATTAGTTTTAATACTCTGCAGAGTTTAGTACGCTTTACCCAATGGACCCAGTCCGAAGATTGAGACAAAGTCTTTCAGAAGAGGTTCCCTTAACCACCTGACGGCCACATCCCACCTACATATGATACATCTGTCGACACAGTCTGGGCAAGGGTTCCAACAACTGATCAACTAAGCCAGAGCCCATATAGCCAGTGGCCGCACATGGAAGCTACTAGTCACTAAGTGTGTCTGATCTTTTTGAGCCTGGGCGGCATTCCACTTAGGGTGCACTCTCATGAGCGCATGGCCTTAGAAAAGGTGCAAGACCCCATGATGCCTTCCCTCAACACCAAGCAATACCACTTCCGCCCAGAGGTGAGTTAAATCCTAAGTTACTACTCAATTTGTTAAATATATATAATCCTCGCATAAACTCAATGAATACACGAACCACCCCCGTCTACAAAGCATAACAAACTACAACTACCACGATTTGCAAAGACGGGAAGATAGCTCATCAGCATAGCAAAAATAATATAGTATTCCTATACATGCATATATTCGTAGTGTGATATAACTACATGCATAGAAAACAATAGGTAAAGGATGATCAACATGTAACTTGCCTTGGTTCTGGTTCAGAAAGTCACACTCCTGACAATAGCTCGCGTCGCACTCCGGACAATCTACATGTTTCACACAATTCAACAAATCAATCACCAGAACACGAAAAGAACCAAAACAAAACCAACATCAAGAAAAACATTTTAAAAACTCAACAACAACAGCTTAAAAGAACCTAAAATGCACTATGGTCACAATGCAAAAAGAATCACTCGATTCCGATAAATGGTTTGAAAGTTACGGCCTCCCGAAGATTTATTTCAAATTCGAACGAATTCAAATTTGAACAGTGCAAACATGTGCAAAGTTGGTACTGCGATAAAGAGCTGATTTTTGTGAGATCATAGGAAAAGGAATGACCTAATTTGGACATATAGGTTAAAAGATATAGCTAATTGAAGTTAGAGTTGAAATCTGAAAATAAAACAAAAGAAAACAGAAATCCCCTGCACAGTTCACGCGTTACTATAGCAACTCCTGTGCGTGTCCTGTAGCGAAGTGCCACGTGGCAGTGCTTGATTGGCCGGGCGTGTGTGCTCACCCAAAACAGAGGAGAACGACGGCGGCGGTCGGGCGTCGGCGGCGGCGCGTCTCCGGCGGGTCTCCGGCGAAGGTGAGGTGACGGGCGGAGGCGGCGTGGAGTGGCGGAGGTGGTGGTGGTGCTCAACGGCGGCGGGGCGTCCTCTGCGGGCGGCGATGACGACGTGAACAGCGAATGTGCTCCGGCGGCGGCGGACGAGCTTGTCCCTCCCGCGATGCTGCGTTTTCGGCAACACAAACACGTCAGGCGTGGGCGGCTTAGAGCGAGGAATCGAGTGGAGCAGGCGGCGCGGGTCTGCGAGTTCTTACGGCGGTGAAATCGCCCGATGATCGGCGGCGGTCGGCGAAGCTCCTCACGAGATCCAAGTCGCCCTAGCGGCTCGTGCGGACGAGGAAAGGACGGAGAAGGGCTGCGGTAGGGTTCGTCGAGGGGTTTTGCCCGCATACAGGGACTCGGGCGTGCGCGGGATCGACCAGGGCCGCAGGGCGATCCAGGCTCGGCTCGGCCTGTACGCGCGCTGTGCGTGCGTCCGACCGGAGGAAGGAGATAGGTGCGGGGCCCGCTGGTCCTAGAGAAGGGCGGCAGGTCGGGTTACGAGCGCGAGGTCGGGTCGCGGTGTGTGCGTACCGCTTCGTGGCTGGAGGCGGGGAGACTAGGCGCGGCAGTGTGGTGCGCGGCGCTGCTGGGGCCGGCTGGGGCTGGCTGGGCCGCGCAGTGCTGCGTTTTTTTCTTTAACAAAAACTACAGCAGTAAAACTAAAAATAAATAAAATAAAATACACAGTATAAATTCTAAATAAAAAATACCTAGACACACAGTCAAAATAGCTCTACAGCTATAACCTACAGGAACACTAGTTCCTCACCTAATGCAATTTTAGAAATAATTTTAATGCAATAGGCCACTCAAATAGCAATAGAACAATCAAATGAAATATTTTGAAGATTGCAAAAATTACCAGAACATATCATATGAACTGGAAATAATATTCTTCACATTATGAACATTTTTAAAATAGGGGAGAAGTCATGTTATCTCCACTCCAAATAAATTGCCTTTTGTTGCATAATGATTTGAATATTCTGAAAAAGCAAATAATGCAATAAAAATATGATATGCATATGAATGATCTATTAACATCCTAATTTAGGTAAATTGGGATGTTACAAACCTACCCCCCTGAAGATGAATCTCGCCCTCGAGATTCGGGCTGGTTAGCAAATAGGTGTGGGTAATCCTGCCTGAGATCTTCCTCTTATTCCCAGGTAGCTTCTTCCTCTGTGTGATGATCCCACTGAACCTTGCATAACTTAATTGTCTTGGTGCGAGTAACTCTCTCTGCTGTCTCCAGAATCTTAATAGGCTTCTCCTCATATGTCAAATCACTCTCCAACTGAATTGCCTCAAGTGGCACCGTGTCCCTCAATGGAACATCCATCATCTCTGCATGGCACTTCTTCAACTGAGATACATGAAACACATCGTGAACTCCTGACAAGGATTCTGGCAACTCCAGCTGATAAGCTACCTCTCCTCTACGCTCCAAGATCTTGTAAGGCCCCACAAAACGTGGTGCTAACTTACCTTTGATTCCAAACCTCTTAATTCCACGAAGTGGTGAAACTCGAAGGTATGCACGGTCTCCTACCTCATATTTCACCTCCTTATGTTTAGCATCTGCATAACTCTTCTGCCTGGACTGTGCTATCTTCAGCCTGTCACGAATCAACTTGACCTTCTCCTCAGCATCTCTGATCAAGTCTGGTCCAAAGAATTGACGCTCTCCAACCTCATCCCACATCAACGGTGTCCTGCACTTTCTGCCATACAATACCTCAAATGGTGCCATCTTCAGACTAGCCTGATAAATGTTATTATATGAGAACTCTGCATAAGGTAAATTATCATCCCAACTGGACCCATAGTCCAAAGCACAAGCTCTCAACATATCCTCCAAAATCTGATTTACCCTCTCTGTCTGCCCATCTGTCTGTGGATGGAAAGCTGTACTGAACTCCAGCCTGGTGCCCCAGGATTCATGCAACTGACGCCAAAATTTGGATGTGAACTGAGTACCTCTATCAGACACTACCTTCCTTGGAACTCCATGTAGACAAACAATCTTAGACATATAGATCTTTGCTAGATGAGCACTGGTATAAGTAGTCTTTACCGGGATGAAGTGAGCAACTTTAGTCAAACGATCAACAACTACCCAAATAGAATCATAACCTGACCGAGTCCTGGGAAGACCTGTAATGAAATCCATACCAATCTCATCCCACTTCCAATCAGGTATAGGCAATGGTTGTAACAAACCTGCTGGTCTATGATGTTCTGCTTTAACCCTCTGGCACACATCACATGTTGCAATATATCCAGCAATTTCCCTCTTTAGGCTAGGCCACCAAATTTTTTCCCTCAAATCCAAATACATCTTAGTATTACCTGGGTGAATAGAATAAGGTGAATCATGCGCCTCCTGAAGAATCAACTTCCTGATATCTGCATCTTGGGGTACACAAATACGCTTCTCAAACCATATGGCTCCATGTTCATCCTCATGGAAACCTTCTGCCTTACCTTTAGCCATATTCTCTTTTATCTCAGCAATCTCCTTATCATTCTTTTGAGCTTCTCTGATCCTGTCAAGCAAAGTAGGTTTTACCTCCAGTGTTGCTAAATATCCCTTAGGAACTATCTCCAACCTGAGATTCCTGAACTGCTCACATAACTCCGGGGGAATATTATCAATATTAATTGCATTAGCATGGCTCCTACGACTCAATGCATCAGCAACAAAATTAGCCTTACCAGGATGATACTGAACATTCAAATCATAATCCTTAATAAGCTCCAACCATCTCCTCTGCCTAAGGTTCAAATCCTTCTGAGTAAAAATATACTTCAAGCTCTTATGATCAGTAAATATATCACAATGATTACCAATAAGATATTGCCTCCAAGTTTTCAATGCATGCACAACTGAGGCTAACTCCAAATCATGTGTAGGATAATTATGCTCATGATTCTTAAGCTGACGTGAAGCATAAGAAACAACTTTACCTTCCTGCATCAAAACACTCCCAAGTCCTTGACGAGAAGCATCACAATATACCTGGAAGTCCTTATGTATATCCGGCAGAGTTAAGACTGGTGCTGTAACCAAACGCTGCTTCAATTCCTGAAAGCTGGCTTCACATTCATCAGTCCAAAAAAACTTCTTCTCCTTCAATAATTCAGTCATAGGCTTTGCAATCTTGGAAAAGTTCTCAATAAACCTCCTGTAATAACCTGCAAGGCCCAAAAAGCTGCGAATCTCTCCAACTGACATGGGTGTCTCCCACTCTGTAACTGCAGCAACCTTAGATGGATCAATTGCAACTCCATTACCTGACACAACATGTCCAAGGAATGCCACCTCATCCAGCCAAAACTCACATTTGCTGAACTTGGCATACAACTGATGTTCCCTCAATTTCTCCAATACCAAACGCAAATGCACCTCATGCTCTTGCTTATTCTTGGAGAACACCAATATATCATCAATGAAAACAACCACAAATTTATCCAAGAACTCCATAAACACCTTGTTCATCATATTCATGAAGTATGCAGGGGCGTTAGTCAATCCAAATGACATAACAGTATATTCATACAACCCATACCTCGTAGTAAAAGCAGTCTTTGGAATATCTTGTTCACGAATCTTTAATTGATGATAACCAGAATGAAGATCAATCTTAGAAAACATAGTAGCTCCCTCCAACTGGTCAAATAGATCATTTATCATAGGCAAAGGATACTTATTATTAATGGTTACCTCATTCAAAGAACGATAATCAACACACATCCTCAAGGTCCCATCCTTCTTCTCCACAAACAAAACTGGAGCTCCCCAAGGTGATGAACTTGGGCGAATAAATCCTTGTGCCTGCAATTCTCTTATCTGCTTCTTCAATTCCTCCAACTCTTGAGGAGGCATTCTATACGGTCTCTTTGCAATAGGTCCAGTGCCCGGTAATAAATCAATAAGAAACTCAATATCTCTATCTGGTGGCATACCTAGCAACTCCTCTGGAAACAACATCTGGATAATCTCTCACAACTGGCACTTCTTCCAGGTTACCCCCTTAAGAGAGTTCACCTGCACCTGATTATGCTTATACTTACATAAATATTTGATCCTCTTCCCTCCTGGTGCACTGAGAGTAACAGATCGACTGGCACAATCAATACGACCTTTATATAACTGCAACCAATCCATACCCAAAATAACATCCAGACCTTGTGACTTCAATATAATCAAATTCGTAGGAAAATCATGCTTTCCAATAAACAAAGTCAACTGATGGCAACCAACACCTGCTATCATCTCAGCTCCTGGGGAACTCACTCTAATAGGCATACTAAGTGTTTTGGTTGGCAATCCATGTTTATCAACAAATACCCTCGAAATAAATGAATGTGATGCACCAGTATCAAAAAGAACAAGTGCAGGTACTGAATTAATCAAGAACTTACCAATCACTGCATCGGGTTCATTGTAAACCTCCTCCACATTAACATGATTTACATGCCCCTTTTGGAAGGGGTTTGGCTTGCTGGATCCTGAGTTCTTCGCCCCCGGGCAATCTGTGGCATAGTGCCACATAGCCTTACACCTGAAGCACTGCACCTGACTCAAATCCCTTGGCGCACGTGTAACTTGGTGGTTCTGGTTATTGTTCCCTCCATTTCCATTACCATTACCTCTACCATTGCCGTTGTTATTCTTGTGCCCATTATGATGATGGTGGCCATTATGGTTGTGGCCATTCCCTCCATGATGATTATGATCATTACCTCCATGATGATTATGTCCATTACCTCCATGATGATTATGTCCATTACCTCCATTACCATGATATGAAGTGTGTGGTTTCTGCTGTGGTCCTGAATTATACCTGTTATTGTTGTTGTACTTCCTCTCGCGATTGTCTATGGCATGTTGCTTTCCCTCCAACACAATGGCCTTATCAATTAGGTCCTGACAATTCCTAAAAGTGGCCACTGTCAACTGAAGGCTCAAGTCATCATTTAGGCCCTCCAAAAATTTCTCCTACCTAGCTGCATCAGTGTTAACATCATTAGGAGCATAGCGTGCAAGATTATTAAATTCCTCCACATAAGCATTAACTGTGCGACCTCCCTGGCACAAACTGCGAAACTCCTTCTTTTTCAGACTCATAGCACCAGCAGACACATGTGCAGCACGAAAAGCATCCTGAAACTGAGGCCATGTGATAGTAGCAATGGGATAAGTGACCAAGTAATTGTCCCACCAAGTTGCAGCAGGACCCTCCAACAAATGTGAGGCAAACCTCACCCTCTCTGCATCAGTGCATCCAACCGTCTCCAGGTTCCTATTGACTGCACGGAGCCAGTCATCAGCCACAATAGGTTCAGGGGAACTGGAGAACCTCTGAGGATTCAACCTCAAGAACCTGGTAAGCATATCCACAGGTGGCGGTGGCGGCGGATTGTTGTTGTTATTGTTGTTGTTCTGGTTCTGAGTAAGCAACTGGATCAACTGGGCCTGTCCCTCAATAACCTGCTGTATGTATGGTGGTACTCCATTGCCATTATTGTCTCCTCCTGCAGTATTGCGTCTAGTATCACGCCTCGGCGGCATCTGGTGGGCAAGCATAGATGAGTTATAGATATAATAGGGCCAAAAGCTATGTATATATAAATATATTCTACCCATATGCATAATATGATCAAGCCAACAAAACACAACAACGAATAACACCAACAAACAAACAACAAACAATATGGTAATATTATATATATATAGTTGAATAATTTCGACACTAAGCAATTTAACAAACAACTACCAATCAAGAAAACAATCTAGTATCTTCATACCACAAAAGTGGGCATAATCAGATACGCTAACACGATAACGTTGCAATATAAAACAAACATAAATGGTGGTCTCAGCACTAGTTCCTACTTAACTATTCAAGATACCTGAGGGGGTTAACTAATAAATAGTAAGAAGTATAGCTAGTTTATAAAAAAAACTTTCACTCCTATGGCTTTTCTAATCCATTTTCTAGGGTCACATCCTACAGTCAACACACTGCTCTGATACCATCTGTAATGACCAAACCTTGAAGGATTTGAGTCTCTGTGCTTACCGTGCTAGTCCCTGGATCGAACTCGCTAGCACCCACAGTATAGATGAATACCAGAATAGCAAGTGCATCATTTATTACATCGTATGATCCAGAATATATAAAATAAAACAATCTGCATAGCCCTTGGCTAGCTTTATTCAACCAAACAGCGGAAAGTAGCAGAAAATAACGATGAGTCCCATCATAGCCCACTGGCGATGCTGAGTGCAGACTCGCGACCCTAACGGTACCTTACTCTTCGTCTAAATATCCTGCAACATGAGACGTTGCAGCCATATAGGTCAATACTTGGAATGTATTGGCAAGTTACATAGGAGTAACAATATAGCAGACCTACATGTATATGCATAGTACAACAAAGGAAGGCTTGAGGGTTTATTTTTGCAGAAAGCTGATTTTATCCTAATAACTACCTAATAGTCAAATTTTTTTTAGTTCTTTTATTACTACAATTAAATACACAAGGTTGAGTTGGCAAAATCAACTCCAACCTACCCTTTATTAAGTTGCCCACAAATATTATTAAGTGTCACATCTGTCAAGATCATCCAACAACTGTAACGGCATAGTGGCTCAAAGTTACCCATAACCGGGGGCACGGCTAATCATGATTAATTTTAATACTCTGCAGAGTTTAGTACGCTTTACCCACTGGACCCAATCCGAAGATTGAGACAAAGTCTTTCAGAAGAGGTTCCCTTAACCACCTGACGGCCACATCCCACCTACATATGCTACATCTGTCGACACAGTCTGGGCAAGGGTTCCAACAACTGATCAACTAAGCCAGAGCCCATATAGCCAGTGGCCGCACATGGAAGCTACTAGTCACTAAGTGTGTCTGATCTTTTTTAGCCTGGGCGGCATTCCACTTAGGGTGCACTCTCATGAGCGCATGGCCTTAGAAAAGGTGCAAGACCCCATGATGCCTTCCCTCAACACCAAGCAATACCACTTCCGCCCAGAGGTGAGTTAAATCCTGAGTTACTACTCAATTTGTTAAATATATATAATCCTCGCATAAACTCAATGAATACACGAACCACCCCCGTCTACAAAGCATAGAAAACTACAACTACCACGATTTGCAAAGACGGGAAGATAGCTCATCAGCATAGCAAAAATAATATAGTATTCCTATACATGCATATATTCATAGTGTGATATAACTACATGCATAGAAAACAATAGGTAAAGGATGATCAACATGTAACTTGCCTTGGTTCTGGTTTAGAAAGTCACACTCGTGACAATAGCTCGCGTCGCACTCCGGACAATCTACACGTTTCACACAATTCAACAAATCAATCACCAGAACACGAAAAGAACCAAAACAAAACCAACAGCAAGAAAAACATTTTAAAAACTCAACAACAGCAGCTTAAAAGAACCTAAAATGCACTATGGTCACAATGCAAAAAGAACCACTCGATTTCGATAAACGGTTTGAAAGTTACGGCCTCCGGAAGATTTATTTCAAATTCGAACGAATTCAAATTTGAACAGTGCAAACATGTGCAAAGTTGGTACTGTGATAAAGAACTGATTTTGGTGAGATCATAGGAAAAAGAATTACCTAATTTGGACATATAGGTTAAAAGATATAGCTAATTGAAGTTAGAGTTGAAATCTGAAAATAAAACAAAAGAAAACAGAAATCCCCTGCACAGTTCACGCGTTACTGTAGCAACTCCTATGCGTGTCCTGTAGCGAAGTGCCACGTGGCAGTGCTTGATTGGTCGGGCGCGTGTGCTCACCCAAAACAGATGAGAACGGCGGCGGCGGTCGGGCGTCGGCGGCGGCGCGTCTCCGGCGGGTCTCTGACGAAGGTGAGGTGACGGGCGGAGGAGGCATGGAGTGGCGGAGGTGGTGGTGGTGCTCAACGGCGGCGGGGCGTCCTCTGCGGGCGGCGATGACGACGTGAACAGCGAATGTGCTCCGGCGGCGGCGGACGAGCTTGTCCCTCCCGCGATGCTGCGTTTTCGGCAACACAAACACGTCAGGCGTGGGCGGTAGGGTTCGTCAAGGGGTTTTGCCCGCATACGGGGTCTCGGGCATGCGCGGGGTCGACCAGGGGCGCGGGTCGATCCAGGCTCGGCTCGGCCTGTACGCGCGCTGTGCGTGCGTCCGACCGGAGGAAGGAGATAGGTGCGGGGCCCGCTGGTCATAGAGAGGGGCGGCGGGTCGGGTTACGAGCGCGGGTCGGGTGCAGCGGCTGGTGCATACCGCTTCGCGGTTGGAGGCGCGGGAGACTAGGCCGCGGCGGTGTGGTGCGGCGGTGCTGGGCCGGCTGGCTGGGCCGCGCAGTGCTGCATTTTTTTTCTTTAACAAAAACTACAGCAGTAAAACTAAAAATAAATAAAATAAAATACACAATATAAATTCTAAATAAAAAATACCTAGACACACAGTCAAAATAGCTCTACAGCTATAAACTACAGGAACACTAGTTCCTCACCTAATGCAATTTTAGAAATAATTTTAATGCAATAGGCCACTCAAATAGCAATAAAACAATCAAATAAAATATTTTGAAGATTGCAAAAATTACCAGAACATATCATATGAACTGGAAATAATATTCTGCACATTATGAACATTTTTAAAATAGGGGAGAAGTCATGTTATCTCCACTCCAAATAAATTGCCTTTTGTTGCATAATGATTTGAATATTCTGAAAAAGCAAATAATGCAATAAAAATATGATATGCATATGAATGATCTATTAACATCCTAATTTAGGAAAATTGGGATGTTACAGGAAATGAGCCCAAGAATAAATGGGCTCTGAGAAGGCCGAAAGATAACATGGGCTGGAAACGGCCCAACAAAATAATGGGCCGTTAATGGGTATAAAGTGATACACTGTTCATTACGGGCCAGTTTCACCATGGGCCGTTAATGGGTGTAAAGTGATACACTGTTCATTACGAGCCATTTTCACCACGGGCCGTTAATAGGCCAAGAGTTACATAGGGCCTCATATGGGCCGAAAGACGTCATGGGCCATACATGGGCCAGAAGTGAAAACGGGTTGGAATCATATTGGATGGCCTAGATGACGCTACTGGGCCTAATTCGGATAGGGCGTAATGGGCCTTGGGTTAGCGGGCTGTAAATGGGCTATATGCGAACAGGCCGTTAACAGGCTTTCCATGGGCCGGCCCGCCACCTTTTGACCAAGTCAAACGGGTCGGCCTTTTCACAAGAATGGGCCTCTATTGGGCGGTGCCATGTGTTGACGTATCATAGGCGCCTTCCGTCCAATGAGTGGTTGACATCTGTCCCAACGATGAGCCGACATGTGTTTCCTCCAGCCAATGATGATTTTACACATGGAAAATCCCCATTGGTCGGGGTTGTTAACGGGTTATCAGATCCAAAACCCGACTCGATAGCTTAACAGCGTTCCGTTATGGTGGATGCCACGTGTCAGTCACCCTTGATGAAAGCACTTCTGTGAGGCGCGATTTATCGTCATGGAAGTGGACACTTCCGTGATGATAATTTTGGTAATGTCATGGAACACTTCTACGACAGCACATGTATGACTATCTTGATTCTTTCATAAATTTGTCATGGATGTACATGCATGACAAAAAAAGCGACCTACAGTGACAAACACGTATCATCACGGAAGTGTATTTTTTTTTGTAGTGCTTTGAAGTTCTTTGTGTTGGTTGAATAGATGAATCCGAGATTGTGTGATGCATATCGTATAATCATACCCACGGATACTTGAGGTGACATTGGAGTATCTAGGTGACATTAGGGTTTTGGTTGATTTGTGACTTAAGGTGTTATTCTAGTATGAACTCTAGGATAGATCGAACGGAAAGAATAGCTTCATGTTATTTTACTACGGACTCTTGAATAGATCGATCAGAAAGGATAACTTTGAGGTGGTTTCGTACCCTGCCATAATCTCTTCATTTGTTCTCCGCTATTAGTGACTTTGGAGTGACTCTTTGTTGCATGTTGAGGGATAGTTATATGATCCAATTATGTTATTATTGTTGAGAGAACTTGCACTAGTGAAAGTATGAACCCTAGGCCTTGTTTCCTAGCATTGCAATGCCGTTTACATTCACTTTTACCACTTGCTACCTTGCTGTTTTTATATTTTCAGATTACAAAAACCTTTATCTACCATCCATATTGCACTTGTATCACCATCTCTTCGCCGAACTAGTACACCTATACAATTTACCATTGTATTGGGTGTGTTGGGGGACACAAGAGACTCTTTGTTATTTGGTTGCAGGGTTGTTTGAGAGAGACCATCTTCATCCTACGCCTCCCACAGATTTATAAACCTTAGGTCATCCACTTGAGGGGAATTTGCTGATGTCCTACAAACCTCTGCACTTGGAGGCCCAACAATGTCTACAAGAAGAAGGTTTTGTAGTAGACATCAGCCCTACGAAGACACTGTGCATGAAGAAGGGGTAGAAGGTACTACCAGAGGCCTCCGGATCGGCAGAGCCAGCCCGAAGCACGCTCTCTCCCCCCTCATTGCTATCGCCCACCACCATCAGGAGCGCAATGGCGAAGTTCTTCTTCGTGACGTTGGGCACGCTCAGCGCGGGCTCAAACTAGGAAGGCGAGCGCACGGCCTTCGCCTTGTCGGTGGCCATCGGCTGCCGGCTTGGGGGAGAGTTTCGGCATATCTGGAGTCTCTTTGGGCGGGAAGGAGAAGGGGATCTGGAGAAAGACGAAGGGAGAGCAATGAAAGCCCTGTGGTGGGCGCCAACCCTTTTTGTTAGGCAAGGACAGTTGTCGAGGCAGCGTGGGAAGCAGAGGCGCCCACGTCCCATCAATCGCCATGCATCGACCGAGGCCGCGGGCGGTTGGGGCCCACGGTGCTCCGCACTTCGAAGCCAAGCTTGAGCATGCCTTGGGCCCGGGGGATATTGTCGGCATTCTGGGAGCGGGGGTACCCAGACTTGCCTGCCTGCGGCCTATGCCATGGCTCCATTAGCGGCCCTGTACGTCCCAGTTCCAGTGACAATGACTTAAGACCCTCGCGAGGGGCCAAGCCCCGCGAGGCGGGCGACATCAAGACCTCCCTGGGAGCGGCCTCACTAGGCTAGCTCTCGAGGAGCGGAGATATCAAGGCAAGGTGCACCTCGCGAGGTTCACATGATGTGAGCCATGACGACCTAGGCCAGGAGGGCGCCAGCGGGCGCAGTGTACCAGTTTCCTCTTTGGTGCTAAGGAGGCAAGCACAGGCGTGGAGTCCCGAGGAATTAAGCAAAGGTTTCCATATTGGTGCAACAAGACAAATACCACCAGGACGGCAGGATAGAGGTCATCATAGAGCCCACTACAACGTCACCACCAGAGCCTTTGCAGGCGAAGACTACTTTTGTCAGGATAGCTTGTACTAGTTGTCTCCCTTCGAATTTGGCCGTTGTGGGATCCCTTCCCGCCTAACATTTGCGAATAGGACCGAGGCCACTATAAATAGGACCTAGCCAGCACCGTAGAGCGGGGGTCCAGATTCAGACCATCCTCCCCCCACCACCAGCTCATCTAGGTCAATAACACCTCACCTCCCGAGGTTGTTCATCCACTGTACTAGTTCATCCTCAGCCCCTCGAGGCAATCCACCACAAAGCTGGAGTAGGGTATTACACCGCAAGGTGGCCCGCACCAGGATAAATCTCTGTGTCTCTCGTTCTTTGATTTCATCGAGCTAGGCCGTGGGATCGTTAGTGAGCGAGCTAGGGAGAGAGTGTTCTTCATGCGCACCCCAGTGTTCGAACCTCTCAAGGGTCTGCGGAGCCCTGAATCCGACAACGGGCTCCACTTCAACCCACTTGGTGAACTTGTCGATGGCGACGTATAGGAAACGGTAGCCGCCTGTGGGACGAGAGAAATAATGTCCAACCCCAAACCGCAAAGGGCTACAAGAGAGGAGCCCTTGCGTCGGCTGGTGGATCTGCTTGGCGTGGAATTGGCAGGCCTCACGGGATTGGGCCAGCTCCTCGGTGTTGCACAACATAGTGGGCCAGTAGAAGCCGCTGCAGAAGACCTTACCAGCGAGAGTGTGTGATGGAGAGTGGTGTCCGCGGTCTCCTCCAATTATGTCAGCAAGTAGTTCGCGCCCTTGCTCCGCTGGGATGCAACACAACACAACTCCATTGGGGCACTGGTGGTAGAGGTCGTTGTCCTTCAAGCAGTAGGGCCCAACCCTGCGTGCTACGCGCTTTGCCTCTGTGTTGTCCTTAGGGAGGGCACCACTCTCCAAGAAGGACTTGATCTCTACAGCTCAACTCTTAGTCTGTAGCTCGAGCGCCATCAGCAGGCGAGCGCCTAAAGATGGGCCGTAGTCTGGTGCACCTGAGGTGGGTGCGTGTGGGTGCTCTTCATGAGGTATCATGATGCTGGCTTTAGGAGGTGTTGTAGATGGCCTCAGGAGCCGCTCCTCGAAGACGCCTGGAGCTTGAGGCTCGCAACAAGAGGCCCACTTGGCGATGTCGTGTGCTTCCTTGTTGTCACCGCGAGGGATGTGTTGGAGCTCCATGCCCAAGAAATGCTTCTTGAGCTTGCGCACTTCCTCGAGGTAGACGGTCATGTCCTCGTCCTTTGGCTTGTAGCTCTTGTTGGAGAAGTTGACGAGGAGCTGCGAATCTCCCTTGATGGTGATGTGTTTGATGCCAAGGGCATTGGCAACCTTGAGGCCGGTGATGAGACCCTCGTACTCGACGATATTGTTGGAGACCTTGTCGTCGTGATTGAAGCGGAGCTGCACAATGATACGTCCATTTTGCATCATGCTTTTATATCAATATTTATTGCATCATGGGCTGTTATTTCACATTATGTCACAATACTTATGGCTATTCTCTCTTATTTTACAAGGTTTACATAAGGAGGGAGAATGCCGGCAGCTGGAATTCTGGGCTGGAAAAGGAGCAAATATTAGAGACATATTCTACACAACTCCAAAAGTCCTAAAACTCCACGGAATGCCTTATAATAAATAATGAAAAATCCTTGCCAAAGATGAAGACCAGGGGGCCCACACCCTTTCCACGAGGGTGGGGGCGCCCCCCCTAGGGCGCGCCCCTACCTCATGGGCCCCCTAGTGGCTCTTCGATGACCATCTTCTCATATATGAAGTCTTTTGTCGAAAAAAATAAGAAGCAACCTTTCGGGACGAAACTCTACAACCATGAGGCGGAACCTTGGCGGATCCAATCTAGAGCTCCGGCAAAGCTGTTCTGCTGGGGAAACTTCCCACCCGGAGGGGGAAATCATCGCCATCGTCATCACCAACGCTCATCTCATCGGGAGAGGGAAATCTCCATCAACATCTTCATCAGCACCATCTCATCTCAAAACCCTAGTTCATCTCTTGTATCCAATTCTTGTCTCCAAGTCCGGGATTGGTGCTAGTAGGTTTCTAGTAGTGTTAATTACTCCTTGTAGTTGATGCTAGTTGGTTTAATTGGTAGAAGATCATATGTTCAGATTCTTTATGCATATTATTACCCCTCTGATTATGAACATGAATATGCTTTGTGAGTAGTTATGTTTGTTCCTGAGGACAAGGGAGAAGTCTTGATATTAGTAGTCATGTGAATTTGGTATTCGTTCGATATTTTGATGAGATGTATGTTGTCTAGCCTCTAGTGGTGTTATGTGAACGTTGACTACATAACACTTCACCATTATTTGGGCCTAGAGGAAGGCATTGGGAAGTAATAAGTAGATGATGGGTTGCTAGAGTGACAGAAGCTTAAACCCTAGTTTATGCGTGGCTTCGTAAGGGGCTGATTTGGATCCATATGTTTCATGCTATGGTTAGGTTTACCTTAATACTTTTGTTGTAGTTGCGCATGCTTGCAATAGAGGTTAATCATAAGTGGGATGCTTGTTCAAGTAAGAACAGCACCCAAGCACCGGTCCACCCACATGTCAAATTATCAAAGTACCGAACGCGAATCATATGAACGTGATGAAAACTAGCTTGACGATATTCCCATGTGTCCTCGGGAGTGCTTTTCCTTATATAAGAGTTTGTCCAGGATTGTCCTTTGCTACAAAAAGGGTTGGGCCACCTTGCTGCACTTTATTTACTTTTTTTACTTGTTGCTCGTTACAAGTTATCTCATCACAAAACTATCTGTTACCACTTATTTCAGTACTTGCAGAGAATACCTTGCTGAAAACCGCTTATCATTTCCTTCTGCTCCTCGTTGGGTTCGACACTCTTACTTATCGAAAGGACTACGATAGATCCCCGATACTTGTGGGTCATCAAGACTCTTTTCTGGCGCCATTGCCGGGGAGTGAAGCGCCTTTGGTAGGTGGAATTTGGTAAGGAAAAATTTATATAGTGTGCTAAAATTTACTGTCACTTGTTACTATGGAAAGTAATCCTCTGAGGGGCTTGTTCGGGGTATCTTCACCCCGACCAGTAGAGCAAAGAGTTGCTCCTCAACCTACTGAACCTATTGAAAATGAAATTCCTTATGAGTATCCTTCAGGTATGATAGAAAAACTGCTAGCTAATCCTTTTACAGGAGATGGAACAAAGCATCCTGATGAACACCAAATATATGTGGATGGAGTTTGTGGATTATTTAAGCTTGCAGGTATACTCGGTGATGTTGCTAAGAAGAAGGTCTTCCCTTTATCTTTGAAGGGAGACACATTGATATGGTATTGGAATTTCATCAAAAGTATCACCCTATGCATCTTGTTCATCGTGATCGCAATTGTATATATAATTTTTGGCCTCGCGAAGGAGAAAGCATCGCTCAAGCTTGGGGGAGGCTTAAATCAATGTTATACTCATGCCCCAATTATGAGCTCTCAAGAGAAATGATTATTCAAAATTTTTATGCTCGGCTTTCTGAAAATAATTGCACCATGCTCGATACTTCTTGTGCTGGCTCTTTTATGATGAAGACTATTGGATTTAGATGGGATTTATTGGATAGAATTAAACGCAACTCTGAAGATTGGGATCTCGACAAAGGTAAGGAGTCAGGTATGACACCTAAGTTTTATTGTGTTAAATCTTTTATGGATACCGATATTTTCCGTAAGTTTAGCACTAAATATGGACTTGACTCTGAGATAGTAGCTTCTTTCTGTGAATCTTTTGCTACTTATGTTGATCTCCCTAAGGAGAAGTGGTTTAAATATCATCCTCCCATAGAACTAAAAGTAGCTGCACCTATTAAAGTTGAAGAAAAGACTGTCACTTATAATGATCCTATTGTTCCTACTTGTTATGTTGAGAAACCACCTTTCCCTATTAGGATAAAGGATCATGCTAAAGCTTCAACTATGGTTCGTAAAAGCAATATTAAAACATATACACCTCCTAAGCAAGTTAAAGTTGAACCTAATATTGCTATTGTTAAAGATCTCTTGCCTGATAATATAGATGGGCATGTTATTTACTTCTGTAATGAAACTGCTAGAATTGCTAAACCCAGTGATACAGATAAACCTAGACATGTGGTAGGCATGCCTGTTATTTCTGTTAAAATAGGAGATCATTGTTATCATGGCTTATGTGATATGGGTGCTAGTGCTAGTGCAATACCTATTGACTTATACAAAGAAATTATGCATGACATTGCACCTGTTGAGTTAGAAGCAATTGATGTTACTATTAAACTTGCTAATAGAGATACTATTTCACCAATGGGAATTGTTAGAGATGTTGAAGTCTTGTGTGGGAAAACTAAATATCCTGCTGATTTTCTTGTTCTTGGTTCCCCACAAGATAGCTTTTGTCCCATTATATTTGGTAGACCCTTCTTAAATACTGTTAATGCTACCATAGATTGCACAAGGGATGTTGTTACTGTCGGCTTAGATGATATGACTCATGAATTTAATTTCTCTAAATTTAGTAAACAACACCGTGAAGAAGAATTGCCTAGTAAGGATGAAATTATCGGTCTTGCTTCTATTGTCGTACCTCCTAGTGATCCTTTAGAACAATATTTGCTAGACCATGAGAATGATATGTTTATGAATGAAAGAAGGGAAATAGATGAAGTATTCTTTAAACAGGAACCTATGCTGAAACACAATTTGCCTGTTGAAATCCTAGGGGATCCTCCTCCACCTAAGGGTGATCCCGTGTTTGAGCTTAAACTGTTTCCTGAAAATCTTAAATATGCTTATCTTGATGAAAAGAAAATATATCATGTTATTATTAGTGCTAACCTTTCAGAGCATGAAGAAGAAAGATTATTGAAAATTATGAAGAAGCACTGTGCTGCTATTGGATATACTCTTAATGATCTTAAGGGCATTAGTCCCACTCTATGTCAACATAAAATAAATTTGGAAGCAGATGCCAAACCAGTTCGTGATCCTCAACGACGTTTGAATCCTAAAATGAAATAAGTGGTAAGAAAAGAAATACTAAAGCTTCTGGAGGCATGTATAATTTATCCCGTTGCTGATTGTCAGTGGGTAAGTCCTGTTCATTGTGTCCCTAAGAAGGGATGTATTACTATTGTTCCTAATGATAAAGATGAATTGATTCCACAAAGAATTATTACAGGTTATAGGATGGTAATTGATTTCCGCAAATTAAATAAGGCTACTAAGAAAGATCATTACCCCTTACCTTTTATCGATCAAATGCTAGAAACATCATGCAAACATACACATTACTGCTTTCTAGATGATTATTCTGGTTTCTCTCAAATACCTATGTCGGCAAAAGATCAATCAAAGACTACTTTTACATGCCCTTTTGGTACTTTTGCTTATAGAAGTATGCCTTTTGGTTTATGTAATGCACCTGCTACCTTTCAAAGATGCATGATGGCTATATTCTCTGACTTTTGTGAAAAGATTTGTGAGGTTTTCATGGACGGCTTTTCTGTCTATGGATCCTCTTTTGATGATTGCTTGAGCAATCTTGATCGAGTTTTGCAGAGATGTGAAGAAACTAATCTTGTCTTGAATTGGGAAAAGTGCCACTTTACGGTTAATGAAGGTATTGTCTTGGGGCATAAAGTTTCTGAAAGAGGTATTGAAGTCGATAAAGCCAAGGTTGATGCTATTGAAAAGATGCCATGTCCCAAGGACATCGAAGGTATAAGAAGTTTCCTTGGTCACGCTGGATTTTATAGGAGGTTCATTAAGGACTTCTCAAAAATTTCTCGGCCTCTAACTAATTTATTACAAAAAGATATACCATTTTTTCTTTGATGATGATTGTGTAGAAGCATTTGAAATACTTAAGAAAGCATTAGTCTCTGCACCTGTTGTTCAGCCACCTGATTGGAATTTACCCTTTGAAATTATGTGTGATGCTAGCGATTATGCCGTAGGTGCTGTTCTAGGGAAAGAGTTGATAAGAAATTAAATGTTATCCATTATGCTAGTAAGACTCTAGACAATGCTCAAAGAAATTATGCTACTACTGAAAAAGAACTTTTAGCAGTTGTATTCGCTTGTGATAAGTTCAGACCTTATATTGTTGATTCTAAAGTAACTATCCACACTAATCATGCTGCTATTAAATATCTAATGGAGAAGAAAGATGCTAAACCTAGACTTATTAGATGGGTTCTCTTGCTACAAGAATTTGATTTGCATATTGTTGATAGAAAAGGAGCTGAGAACCCCGTTGTAGACAACTTATCTAGGTTAGAGAATGTTCTTGATGACCCACTACCTATTGATGATAGTTTCCCTCATGAACAATTAAATGTCATAAGTACTTCTCGTAGTACCCCTTGATATACTGATTATGCTAATTACATAGTTGCTAAATTTATACCACCTAGCTTCACATACCAACAAAAGAAAAAGTTCTTCTATGATTTGAGACATTACTTTTGGGATGACCCACATCTTTATAAAGAAGGAGTAGATGGTTTTATTAGACATTGTGTACCTGAGCATGAACAGGAACAGATCCTACGCAAGTGCCACTCCGAAACTTATGGAGGACACCACGCGGGAGATTGAACTGCACATAAGGTATTGCAATCTGGTTTTTATTGGCCTACTCTCTTCAAGGATTCCCGTAAGTTTGTCCTATCTTGTGATGAATGTCAAAGAATTGGTAATATTAGTAGACGTCAAGAAATGCCTATGAATTATTCACTTGTTATTGAACCATTTGATGTTTGGGGCTTTGATTATATGGGACCTTTTCCTGCCTCTAATGGATATACACATATTTTAGTTGTTGTTGATTACGTTACTAAGTGGGTAGAAGCTATTCCAGCTAGTAGTGCTGATCATAACACTTCTATTAAAATGCTTAAAGAAGTTATTTTTCTGAGGTTTGGAGTCCCTAGATATTTAATGACTGATGGTGGTTCACATTTTATTCATGGTGCTTTCCGTAAAATGCTTGCTAAATATGATGTCAATCATAGAATTGCATCTCCGTATCACCCACAGTCTAGTGGTCAAGTAGAATTGAGTAATAGAGAAATTAAATTAATTTTGCAAAAGACTGTCAATAGGTCTAGAAAGAATTGGTCCAAGAAACTTGATGATGCATTATGGGCCTATAGAACTGCATATAAAAATCCTATGGGTATGTCTCCGTATAAAATGGTATATGGAAAAGCATGTCACTTACCTCTCGAACTAGAACATAAGGCATATTGGGCTATTAAAGAGCTCAATTATGATTTTCAAACTTGCCGGTGAAAAGAGGTTATTTGATATTAGCTCTCTTGATGAATGGAGAACCCAAGCTTATGAAAATGCCAAGTTGTTTAAAGAAAAGGTTAAAAGATGTTATGACAAAAGGATACAAAAGCGTGAGTTTAATGTAGGTGATTATGTATTGCTATACAACTCTCGTTTAAGATTTTTTGCAGAAAAACTTCTCTCTAAATGGGAAGGTCCCTATGTTATCGAGGAGGTCTATCGTTCCGGTGCCATAAAAATCAACAACTTCGAAGGCACAAATTCGAAGGTGGTAAACAGTGAAAGAATGAAACATTATATCTCAGGTAATCCCATAAATGTTGAAACCAATATTATTGAAACCGTAACCTCGGAGGAATACATAAGGGACACTTTCCAGAACGTTTCAGACTTCGAAAAGGAATAGGTATGTGGTACGGTAAGTAAACCGACTCCAAAACAATTTTTAAGGCAATATTTCTCTGTTTTGGAATATTTAAAAATAGAAAATTAAGTAGCAGTCCGGGAAGGACACGAGGGCCCCACGAGGGTGGAGGGCGCGCCCTACCCCCCTGGGCGCCCCCCCTACCTCGTGAGCTCCTCGTGTGCCCTCCGGACTCCTTTTTCGTACACGACATGTATTTTGGTCGGTAAAAATTCACTATATATTCTCCCGAAGGTTTTGACTCCCGTATCACACAAATTTTCTCTTTTATTGTTTCGAGCTATTTTTCTGAGAGATCTAGATTAGCATGACGTCCCCAAGTGCTTCCAAGGACAAGTTCTTCGAGAAGGTCATCAACCCTTACCTCGCGGAGGTGCTGCGACACCCTCAAACCATTGAGATGCATGATGGGTTGCTGCACATCTGCGATGCTGAGGGACCAAAGGGAACCGGAAGCGTGGAGACGAGGCTCAAAGCAATGGAGCAACAAGTTTTCAAGTGCCAAGGGATGGTGGAGCGTGGAATCAATGCTAGCCGCACGATGCTCGCGGAGTTCACTGACAACTACAAGTCGGATGCCAAGAACACCGAGGAGGCCATCTTCAAGCTACATGAGAAGATCGAGCACCTCCAAGCCCAAATCTATGACCTGCAAAACCAAAACTGTGAGTATGAATATAGATTCAAAAGAATGAGTTTGGCTGCAGATTCGAGGATTCCGGAGACTCGATCATCCTTCTATGATGGTGAACCTATGCCTTGGAAGATGGATGACAAGCCCGCATCATCAACAACACCTCCACCCTCTTCACCAACCAAGGAGATATAGTCACATGGGTATGGGCACTCCCCTTGGCAACTGCCAAGCTTGGGGGAGGTGCCCCGGTATCGTATCACAATCACAACTCTTATCTTTACCATTTTCCTTAGTTCGATCCTATTAGTAGTATTTTGATTTAGTAGAATAAAGTTTATGGCATGATCTAGTTTTAAGTTTTGCTTTATGATCTCTCTATGTAATCGAGTCCGTGAGCTATATAATAAAGATTAGTGTTGAGTCAAGGGCTTGATTTCCTTGCTATGATCTTGGGTGAATAAAATAAAAGAGAAAAAGAATAAGAAGAAACAAAAGTTCATATTGATCTTATTGATAATAATGACTTCACATAGAAAGAGTGTGATGATTAAAAGTTGTTGGGAGTTGGCAGACATAGCTTTGGTCATCATTGCAATTAATAGGAAGTAATAAGGAAAGAGAGGTTTCACATATAAATATACTATTATTGGCATCTTTTATGATTGGGAGCACCATCAAAATATGACATGCTAAAGAGTTGATGTTGGACATGGAAGACAACGTAATGGGTTATGTTTTCTTATATCTGAGATAAAGTATGTTGTCATGGATCATCTAACTTGTTGAGCTTGCCTTTCCCCCTCATGCTAGCCAAATTCTTTGCACCAAGTAGAGATACTACTTGTGCTTCCAAATACCCTTAAACCAGTTTTGCCATGAGAGTCCACCATATCTACCTATGGATTGAGTAAGATCCTTCAAGTAAGTTGTCATCGGTGCAAAGCAATAAAAATTGCTCTAAATATGTATGATTAGTGTGGGAGAAATAAGCTTTATACGATCTTGTGATGTGGAAGTAATAAAAGCGATGGATTGCATAATAATAAAGGTTCATATCACAAGGGGCAATATAAAGTGACGTTCTTTTGCATTAATATTTTGTGCATCCAACCATAAAAGCGCATGGCAACCTCTGCTTCCCTCTGCGAAGGGCCTATCTTTTATTATTATCTTCTACCTTATGCAAGTGCCATGGTGATCTTCACCTCTCCCTTTTTCATTTTATCCTTTGGCAAGCCCAGCATGTTGGAAAGAACCTGATATACATATCTAATTGGATGTAGGGGGGCATGAGTTATTATTGTTGACATTACCCTCGAGGTAACAGGTTGTGGGGCGAAACTATAAGCCCCTATATTTCTCTGTGTCAGATTAAAACTCCGTAACCACAAGTATTGCGCGAGTGTTAGCAATTATGAAGGACTAGATGATAGTTGAGTATGTGGACTTGCTTTTTAGCTCTAACATAGACTCTTTCTGATGTTATGATAAATTGCAATTGCTTCAATGACTGAGGTTATAGTTTGTTGGTTCTCAATAAGGTTTCTGATTCATACTTTTGCATTGTGAATAGATCATCACTTGAACATAAGTAATCATATGACAATATCTATGTATGTTGCTGTTATGAGAATAATCATGATGCCCTCATATCCGTATTTTATTTTTATCGACGCCTCTACCTCTAAACATGGGGACATATTTATTGTTATCGGCTTTCGCTTGAGGACAAGCGAGGTCTAAGCTTGGGGGAGTTGATACGTCCATTTTGCATCATGCTTTTATATCGATATTTATTGCATTATGGGTTGTTATTTCACATTATGTCACAATACTTATGGCTATGCTCTCTTATTTTGCAAGGTTTACATAAGGAGGGAGAATGCCGGCAGCTGGAATTCTGGGCTAGAAAAGGAGCAAATATTAGAGACCTATCTGCACAACTGCAAAAGTCCTAAAACTCCACGGAATGCCTTATAATACATAATGAAAAATCCATGCCAAAGATGAAGACCAGGGGGCCCACACCCTTTCCATGAGGGTGGGGGGCGCCCCCCCTAGGGCGCGCCCCCTACCTCGTGGGCCCCCTGGTGGCTCTCCGATGACCATCTTCTCATATATGAAGTCTTTCATCGAGAAAAAAATAAGAAGCAACCTTTCGGGACGAAACTCCGCCGCCACGAGGCGGAACCTTGGCGGATCCAATCTAGAGCTCCGG
This sequence comes from Triticum urartu, assembly GCF_003073215.2. Classification (NCBI taxonomy): domain Eukaryota; kingdom Viridiplantae; phylum Streptophyta; class Magnoliopsida; order Poales; family Poaceae; genus Triticum; species Triticum urartu. Next base: position 402,206,758 of record NC_053024.1, read on the forward strand.
CAGAGCTGTTCTGCTAGGGAAACTTCCCTCCTAGAGGGGGAAATCATCACCATCGTCATCACCAACGCTCCTTTCATCGGGAGAGGGCAATCTCCATCAACATCTTCATCAGCACCATCTCATCTCAAAACCCTAGTTCATCTCTTGTATCCAATTCTTGTCTCCAAGTCCGGGATTGGTGCTAGTAGGTTGCTAGTAGTGTTAATTACTCCTTGTAGTTGATGCTAGTTGGTTTAATTGGTGGAAGATCATATGTTCAGATCCTTTATGCATATTATTACCCCTCTGATTATGAACATGAATATGCTTTGTGAGTGGTTACGTTTGTTCCTGAGGACAAGGGAGAAGTCTTGTTATTAGTAGTCATGTGAATTTGGTATTCGTTCGATATTTTGATGAGATGTATGTTGTCTAGCCTCTAGTGGTGTTATGTGAACGTCAACTACATAACACTTCACCATTATTTGGGCCTAGAGGAAGGCATTGGGAAGTAATAAGTAGATCATGGGTTGCTAGAGTGACAGAAGCTCAAACCCTAGTTTATGCGTTGCTTCGTAAGGGGCTGATTTGGATCCATATGTTTCATGCTATGGTTAGGTTTACCTTAATACTTTTGTTGTAGTTGCGGATGCTTGCAATAGAGGTTAATCATAAATTTGATGCTTGTTCAAGTAAGAACAACACCCAAGCACCGGTCCACCCACATGTCAAATTATCAAAGTACCGAACGCGAATCATATGAACATGATGAAAACTAGCTTGACGATATTCCCATGTGTCCTCGAGAGCGCTTTTCCTTATATAAGAGTTTGTCCAGGCTTGTCCTTTGCTACAAAAAGGGATTAGGCCACCTTGCTGCACTTTATTTACTTTTGTTACTTGTTGCTCGTTACAAGTTATCTCATCACAAAACTATCTGTTACCACTTATTTTAGTACTTGCAGAGAATACCTTGCTGAAAACCGCTTATCATTTCCTTCTGCTCCTCGTTGGGTTCGACACTCTTACTTATTGAAAGGACTATGATAGATCCCCTATACTTGTGGGTCATCACACAACATAGTACAGCTTGTCCCTTGTGGGCGAAGTGAGCATGACGCCAGCCCCCGCGCCCTGCGTGAGAATGCGTCGTCGAAGTTCATGGTCCATCCTGAGGGAACACCCCCCAGGCAGCATGGATTCTTCCTCGCGAGGCTCCTCTTGGTGTGGGTCTGTCCATTCTGCCACAAAGTTAGCTAGGGCCGCGCCCTTGATCATCCTTGTAGTGAGGAACTCCAGCTTGAAAGGCTGCAACTCGATGTTCGATTTGGCAATGCGGTCGGTGGCATTGGGGCTGCATAGTACTTGCTCAGCGAGAACGACATGATCACCTTGATGGGGTGGCCTTGGAAGTAGTGGCATAGCTTCCTGGAGGCGAGGAGGAGCGAGAGGAGAAGCTTCTGCTACATGGGTAGTGCTTGCAAGTGTCTTGCAGCACCGTGCTGACAAAATAGACGGGGTGCTCGATGAGGCGTGTTGTAACAGGAGGTGTGGCTTATGCCTTGGGAGGCCCGTTAGACGGCTCACCAGGGGCCTCCGGGGGGCGGGGCCTCGACAGGCACTGAGGTGGCTTTTGGCAGGCTCAGGAGCGACCTCAGCAGGGGCCTCCGGAAGGGGGCCCCTCGTTAGGAGCCAGAGCGGGTGCAGGAGCCTTCTTCCTGACGTGGGTTTGCTCTTCTCGTTCCGCAACTAGGGTTGCGCTGACCGTCTATGGGTGGCCGCCAAGTACAGGAGCAGAGGCTCGCGAGGGTGTGGGACAACCATGATGGGAGGGCTCGTGAGGTACTTCTTGAGGCCCTCAAAGGCCGCATTAGCCCGAGGAGTCCACTTGAAGGGGCCCGACCTATTCATGAGCTTGAAGAAGGGAAGGGCCTTTTCGCCAAACTTGGAGATTAAACGCCGAAGCGATGCCATGCATCCTGCCAAGCGCTGCATTTCCTTGAGGTTTCGAGGAGGGCGCATCTCCTCAAAGGCCTTGATCTTCTCAGGGTTTGCCTCGATGCCGCGGTGGGAGACCAGGAAGCCAAGTAGCTTTCCTGAGGGGACTCCGAAGACACACTTGGCAGGGTTGAGCTTGAGGTTGATCTTGCACAGGTTGGCGAACGTTTCCTCAAGGTCTGCGATGAGTGAGCTTGCATCGCGAGTCTTGACGATGATGTCATCGACATAGGCTTCTGCATTTCTTCCCATCTGGGGCCCCAGGCCGATGTGCATCAGCCTCATGAAGGTGACTCCCGCACTCTTTAGGCTGAAGGGCATGCATATGTAGCAGAACACGCCGCGGGGGGTGATAAAGGCGGTCTTCTCCTCATCCCACTTTGCCATCTTAATCTGGTGATAGCCTAAGAAGGCGTCTAGGAAGCATAGCAAATCACACCTAGTAGCGGAGTCCATGATCTGTTCGATCCATGGGAGGGAAAAGGGGTCCTTGAGACATGCCTTGTTGAGGTTGGTGAAGTTGACACACATGTGCTTGCTGCCATTTGCCTTGGGACGATGACAAGGTTTGCGATCCACTCGGGGTGGAGCACTTCACAGATGAACCCCGCCTCTTGAAGCTTCTCGATCTCCTGGACGATGAACTCTTGCTTGTGCCTGGTGCCATACCTTTTGCTTCATAGGTCGTGTGTTGGGGCACACGGCTAAGTGGTGCTCGATCACCTCCCTCGGTACACTGGACATGTCTGATGTTGTCCAAGCGAACATCTCAGCATTTTCCTGGATGAAGGTGACGATCTTGCTTTCTTATTTGGGGGAGAGGCTGGCCCCGATGGTGAGGGAGGGTCTAGAGTTGTTGCCGTCCAGCGACACCTTCTTCGTCTCCACGCGGATTTGTGAGAACTGTGGCTTCTTCGCGTGGGAAGACTCGGCAGGCCCCGTCTCGTCTTCGTCTACGGGATACGCGGTGGTGGCGGCCTTGTAAGCGTTCTCAAGGGTGCGCTTCGGGTGCTGCTCGTCGTAGCAGATGGTGATGGTCCCACTGCAGCCTGACATCTTGACGGTGTTGTAGGTGTGGTGGGTCACTGCCATGAACTTGGTGAGCGCAGGGTAGCCTATGATGGTGATGTAGGGCAAGCCAATGTGCGCCACGTCGAAGTCGATGAGATCAGTGTTATAGTTCTTGCGGGAACTGAAGGTGATGGGAAGGCGCACTTGCCCCAGGGGTACCGTGGAGCCATCAGGCATGCCCGAGAAGGGCCTCATGGGCATCAGGCGCTCGTAGGGCACTTGGAGCTGCCCAAAGGTCTCCATCGAGATCACGTTGAGGCTTGTGCCGCCATCCATGAGTGTCTTGGTAACTGCAACATTGTTGATGGTGGGTATGCACAACAGACGAATGGTGACCACGGACTTGGTAGACTTAGGGTGGTCGGTGTGGTCGAAAGAGATCGCGTATTGTGACCACTTGAGGGGCCTGGAGTCCGCGGGCTCCGTGAGGGTTACGTTCACCTCGCGAGAGAATTGCTTGAAGTGGCGGTTGGATGGGGGAGCTTGAGCCCCACCAAGGATGCAAGCCACCCGCGCGAGGCTCCTGATAGCCCCCGGCGTCTTCCTCGAGCAGGTTGTCATTGTTCCTGTTGGGGCGCGGGAGGGCCGCGTTGGCCTCCTGAGGGTTGGCCTGCCGAGGCTGGTTCTGCCAACCCTCGCGAGAATTGTTGTTGTTGTGTTGTCACGATCCTTCCAGCGTCCACCCTTGCGGTTGCCGCCGCGGCCTAAGCCACGCTTGTTGCGGTCGCCGCGCTTCTATTGCTGCTCGTCGCGAAGTAGCTTGAGCTTGTGGCAGTCTTCAGTGGCATGGGAATGCATGTTGTGGTAGGCGAATAAGGGGCGCCCGTTCTTCTTGGCCTCGTTGTGGTCGCAGCAGCGCTTCCGCTCAGGCTCTGCAACAAGCACGACAAGGCCCTTGCGCTTGGTGTCCCTGGCCTTAGGCTTGGCGGAGTCAAGCTCTGCGTCAGGGTCATTGTGGGCGAAGAGACAACCCTCCTCTGCCTTGGCGCACTTGTCAGCGAGGTCAAAGATCTCAACCATGCTATCAAGCTCGTCATTGATGGCGAGTTTCTCGCGCATCCTGACGTCTGTGACGCCTGAAGAACGTAGCGATAACCACGGGTGGGATCTTGTTGTGTTCTTGGCTGAAGCGTTGGATGTGCTTATGGAGGGTCTCCTCAGTGCGCTGGCGGACGACGCACAGGGCATTGAGCGTGAGGGGCGGTCGGACGTGCCCTTGAAGTTGGAGATGAACTGCCAGCACAACTCCGCCCACGAGGAGATGGAGGCCTCAGGAAGATTCATCAACCACGTGCGGGGGCATCCTTGAGGGCCATGGGGAACCAGTTCGCCATAAAACGATCGTCACCCTCCGCGGCATGGATGCTCATGGTGTAAAGCTCCAGGAACTCCATGGGGTTGGTGCTACCATCGTATTGGGGCGGCAGCTCTGGCTTGAACTTCATGGGCCACACCACGCGGCGCAATTCACCCTTGAGGGCCAGGTGGACCCCGTTGTAGGAAACGATACCACCAGCGAGGGTGGCGCTGTTCTGGTGGCCGGTCCCGGCGACGTCCTCGATGGTGTGGTTCTGGCGGTCGCGCTGCTTCTCCAGGAGCACACGTGCATCAGCGGCGCACGCTGACCGGTCTGGTAGCTGGCATCACCATCGTGCGATGGGGACAAGCCGTGGGAGGGCTCCTGTGCGAGCACACCATGCGGCGCTCCGCGCCGTGGTTGCCCTCAGGAGGTGGAGGGAGCGCATCGTGCCCCGCCCGCGTGTTGCGCCACTGCGGAGGCGGTAGGAAGTGAGAAGGCGCCGGGGCGTCGCCGGCGACGTGCGGCGACGTTGATGAGCTCGGTGATGCGGGAGAGCAAGGCGTCGTAGCCGTCCTCATTGGGGCGGTAGCATAACAGCTCTTGCACCATGAGGAGCGCTGCCTGCGGAGCCGGCGGATCGCGGTGGGTAAGCGAAGACGCCGTGGTCGTGCGAGCCGGCGGTGGTTGCTGCTGATGCTGTTGTTGGTTCTGCCCGACCGAAGGGTGCTCGTAGGAGGCCTCCGCCTTCAACTCCGCGTCCATGGTGGTTGCGCGAGCTCGGCGGCTGCGGGTGTCGCCGATGGCCTCCGTCTAGACGCGGTTGGCCCTGCGCAGGGCACGCTGGTGTCGCGCGCTAGCCATGGTGGTGTTGAAGCTCGAGGTGCAAAGATCAAGCCCCCTTCCTGGCGCGTGAAATGTTAGGGGATTGATTCTGAGCCACGGGAAATCCTCCAAAACTTTGGTTCGAGCTCTGGGGCTTCATTCATGTCTACGAGGCTACGAGCTAGGCTCGACAAGGACATAGCAAGCTACCCAGGTTCGGGCCATCGTACGGTGTAAAACCCTACTCCTGCTTGGTGGGATTGCTTGTGGATAGTGCTCTTGGAGCTACAAGGTGAGCAAGAGCACTTGGGGTCTACAATGGTGCAAGAAGCCAATCCCCTGCTATGATGGCCACACTGCCCCCTTTTATAGGTGCCTTGGACCTCTTCCCCAAAAATATGAGTGGGAAAGGGCTACCACAGGGCAGCAATTTTGAAAGGGGATAGGAACCATCGCCTATACTGACAAAAGGCGGTCTTCACCTACTAAAGTGTTATCCATGACGCGCAGGCGGCTCCATAATGATCTCCGTCCTGACGCGCTATCATCTTGGTCTTCTTTCACCAAAGGGGAAACCTTTGGGACTCGCTTTGGGGGCAGGTAGCGCAGCTTCTCCCTTAGCATGAAAGGGGAAACTGCCCGGCTGCATAGGTCGGCGCCTACCACGACGACGTCACCCATGTGATGGGCACGCGACCCACAGTGAGTGTGCTCCTTGGGAGGCCTCGCAGGATGGCGCCTCGCGAGGGGGGCCTCGCGGGGTCACTTGTTGTGTGGGCGGTCTTGATGAAGTCCTTCGTAGAGGAAGCCCCTCGTGGGGCAAAACCCTCGCGAGGTTGCTGGCTTCGTGGCGCGCGTCGGTGCGTCGCCTACTAAGTTAGGCCAAGGGGCCCTGCCTGGGCCGTAGGCAGATGGCCCATGGTATCTCGGTTCCCACTGAGTCAACACCCGCCATTGGCACGCTCGACCCCATTTCTACAAGATCGAAGACACTGGCGGGCAATTTCCACCACCCGCCACTATTATAGTTCTATCTGAAGGAAATATGCCCTAGAGGCAATAATAAAGTTATTATTTTATTTCCTTATATCATGATAAATGTTTATTATTCATGCTAGAATTGTATTATCCGGAAACATAATACTTGTGTGAATACATAGACAAACTAAACGTCACAAGTGTGCCTCTACTAGACTAGATCGTTAATCAAAGATGGTTATGTTTCCTAACCATAGACATGTGTTGTCATTTGATTAACAGGATCACATCATTAGGAGAATGATGTGATTGACATGACCCATTCCATTAGCTTAGCACCCGATCGTTTAGTATGTTGCTATTGCTTTCTTCATGACTTATACATGTTCCTATGACTATGAGATTATGCAACTCCCGTTTGTCGGAGGAACACTTTGTGTGCTACCAAACGTCACAACGTAACTGGGTGATTATAAAGGAGCTCTACAGGTGTCTCCAAAGGTACATGTTGGGTTGGCGTATTTCAAGATTAGGATTTGTCACTCCGATTGTCGGAGAGGTTCCCTGGGCCCTCTCGGTAATGCACATCACATAAGCCTTGCAAGCATTACAACTAATGAGTTAGTTGAGAGATGATGTATTACGAAACGAGTAAAGAGACTTGCCGGTAACGAGATTGAACTAGGTATTGAGATACCGACGATCGAATCTCGGGCAAGTAACATACCGATGACAAAGGGAACAACGTATGTTGTTATGTGGTCTGACCGATAAAGATCTTCGTAGAATATGTAGGAGCCAATATGAGCATCCAGGTTCCGCTATTGGTTATTGACCGGAGACATGTCTCGGTCATGTCTACATTGTTCTCGAACCCGTAGGGTCCGCACGCTTAACGTTACGATGACAGTTTCATTATGAGTTTATATATATTGATGTACCGAAGTTTGTTCGGAGTCCCGGATGTGATCACGGACATGACGAGGAGTCTCGAAATGGTCGAGACATAAAGATTGATATATTGGAAGCCTATGTTTGGACATCGGAAGTGTTCCGAGTGAAATCGGCATTTTACCGGAGTACCGGGAGGTTACCGGAACCCCCCGGTAACCTAATGGGCCTTAATGGGCCTAGTGGAGGAAGAGGAGAGGAGGCCTAGGGGCTGCCGCCCCCCCAAGTCCGAATTGGACAAGGAGGGGGGGCGCCCCCCCCCTTCCTTTCTTCCCTCTCCTCCTTCCCCCCAAGTCCTAATCCAACTAGGGAAAGTGGGGAGTCCTACTCCTATCCTGCGCGCCTCCTCCTAGGGCCGGCCGCACCCCCCCCCCCTTGCTCCTTTATATACGGGGGCAAGGGGGCACCTCTAAACACACAAGTTGATCCTCGTGATCGTTTTCTTAGCCGTGTGCGGTGCCCCCTTCCACCATACTCCTCGATAATATTGTAGCGGTGCTTAGGCGAAGCCCTGCGACGGTAGAACATCAAGATCGTCACCACGCCATCGTGCTGACGGAACTCTTCCCCGACACTTTGCTGGATCGGAGTCCGGGGATCGTCATCGAGCTGAACGTGTGCAGAACTCGGAGGTGCCATATGTTCGGTACTTAGATCGGTCGGATCGGGAAGACGTACGACTACTTCCTCTACGTTGTGTCAACACTTCCGTTGCCGGTCTACGAGGGTACGTAGACAACACTCTCCCCTCTCGTTGCTATGCGTCACCATGATCTTGCGTGTGCGTAGGAATTTTTTTGAAATTACTACGTTCCCCAACAGTGGCATCCAAGCCAGGTTTTATGTGTTGATGTTATATGCACGAGTAGAACACAAGTGAGTTGTGGGCGATATAAGTCATACTGCTTACCAGCATGTCATACTTTGGTTTGGCGGTATTGTTGGATGAAGTGGCCCAGACCGACATTACGCGTACGCTTACGCGAGACTGGTTCTATCGACGTGCTTTGCACACAGGTGGCTGGCGGGTGTCAGTTTCTCCAACTTTAGTTGAACCAAGTGTGGCTACGCCCGGTCCTTGCAAAGGTTAAAACAGCACCAACTTGACAAACTATCGTTGTCGTTTTGATGCGTAGGTAAGATTGGTTCTTGCTTAAGCCCGTAGCAGCCACGTAAAACTTGCAACAACAAAGTAGAGGACGTCTAACTTGTTTTTGCAGGGCATGTTGTGATGTGATATGGTCAAGACATGATGCTAAATTTTATTGGATGAGATGACCATGTTTTGTAACCGAGTTATTGGCAACTGGCAGGAGCCATATGGTTGTCGCTTTATTGTATGCAATGCAATTGCGCTGTAATGCTTTACTTTATCACTAAGCGGTAGCGATAGTCGTGGAAGCATAAGATTGGCGAGACGACAACGATGCTACGATGGTGATCAAGGTGTCGCGCCGGTGACGATGGTGATCATGACGGTGCTTCGAAGATGGAGATCACAAGCACAAGATGATGATGGCCATATCATATCACTTATATTGATTGCATGTGATGTTTATCTTTTATGCATCCTATCTTGCTTTGATTGACGGTAGCATTTTAAGATGATCTCTCACTAATTATCAAGAAGTGTTCTCCCTGAGTATGCACCGTTGCGAAAGTTCTTCGTGCTGAGACACCACGTGATGATCGGGTGTGATAGGCTCTACGTTCAAATACAACGGGTGCAAAACAGTTGCACACGCGGAATACTCAGGTTATACTTGACGAGCCAAGCATATACAGATATGGCCTCGGAACACAGAGACCGAAAGGTCGAGCGTGAATCATATAGTAGATATGATCAACATAGTGATGTTCACCAATGAAACTACTCATCTCACGTGATGATCGGACATGGTTTAGTTGATTTGGATCACGTGATCACTTAGAGGTTTAGAGGGATGTCTATCTAAGTGGGAGTTCTTTAGTAATATGATTAATTGAACTTAAATTTATCATGAACTTAGTGCCTGATAGTATCCTGCTTGTTTATGTTTAATTGTAGATAGATGGCCCGTGCTGTTGTTCCGTTGAATTTTAATGTGTTCCTTGAGAAAGCAAAGTTGAAAGATGATGGTAGTAATTACACGGACTAGGTCCGTAACTTGAGGATTATCCTCATTGCTGCACAGAAGAATTATGTCCTGGAAGCACCGCTGGGTGCCAGGCCTGCTGCTGGAGCAACACCAGATGTTATGAACGTCTGGCAGAGCAAAGCTGATGACTACTCGATAGTTTAGTGTGCCATGCTTTACGCCTTAGAATCGGGACTTCAACGACGTTTTGAAAGTCATGGAGCATATGAGATGTTCCAGGAGTTGAAGTTAATATTTCAAGCAAATGCCCGGATTGAGAGATATGAAGTCTCCAATAAGTTCTATAGCTGCAAGATGGAGGAGAACAGTTCTGTCAGTGAGCATATACTCAAATGTCTGGGTATAATAATCACTTGATTCAATTGGGAGTTAATCTTCCAGATGATTGCGTCATTGACAGAATTCTCCAATCACTTCCACCTAGCTACAAGAGCTTCGTGATGAACTATAATATGCAAGGGATGAATAAGACTATTCTCGAGCTCTTCGCAATGCTGAAACCTGCGGAGGTAGAAATGAAAAAGAAGCATCAAGTGTTGATGGTCAACAAGACCACTAGTTTCAAGAAAAAGGGCAAAGGGAAGAAGAAGGGGAACTTCAAAAAGAACAGCAAGCAAGTTGCTGCTCAGGAGAAGAAACCCAAATCTGGACCTAAGCCTGAAACTGAGTGCTTCTACTGCAAGCAGACTGGTCACTGGAAGCGGAACTGCCCCAAGTATTTGGCGGATAAGAAGGATGGCAAGGTGAACAAAGGTATATGTGATATACATGTTATTGATGTGTACCTTACTAATGCTCGCAGTAGCACCTGGGTATTTGATACTGGTTCTGTTGCTAATATTTGCAACTTGAAACAGGGACTACGGATTAAGCGAAGATTGGCTAAGGACGAGGTGACGATGCGCGTGGGAAATGGTTCCAAAGTCGATGTGATCGCGGTCGGCACGCTACCTCTACATCTACCTTCGGGATTAGTATTAGACCTAAATAATTGTTATTTGGTGCTAGCGTTGAGCATGAACATTATACCTGGATCTTGTTTGATGCGAGATGGTTATTCATTTAAATCAGAGAATAATGGTTGTTCTATTTATATGAGTAATATCTTTTATGGTCATGCACCCTTGAAGAGTGGTCTATTCTTATTAAATCTCGATAGTAGTGACACACATATTCATAATGTTGAAGCCAAAAGATGCAGAGTTGATAATGATAGTGCAACTTATTTTGTGGCACTGCCGTTTAGGTCATATCGGTGTAAAGCGCATGAAGAAACTCCATACTGATGGACTTTTGGAACCACTTGATTATGAATCACTTGGTACTTGCGAACCGTGCCTTATGGGCAAGATGAAAAAACACCGTTCTCCGGTACTATGGAGAGAGCAACAGATTTGTTGGAAATCATACATACAGATGTATGTGGTCCGATGAATGTTGAGGCTCGTGGCGGATATCGTTATTTTCTCACCTTCACAGATGATTTAAGCAGATATGGGTATATCTACTAATGAAACATAAGTCTGAAACATTTGAAAAGTTCAAAGAATTTCAGAGTGAAGTTGAAAATCATCGTAACAAGAAAATAAAGTTTCTACGATCTGATCGTGGAGGAGAATATTTGAGTTACGAGTTTGTGTCATTTGAAACAATGCGGAATAGTTTCGCAACTCACGCCACCCGGAACACCACAGCGTAATGGTGTGTCCGAACGTCGTAATCGTACTTTACTAGATATGGTGCGATCTATGATGTCTCTTACTGATTTACCGCTATCATTTTGGGGTTATGCTTTAGAGACGGCCGCATTCACGTTAAATAGGGCACCATCAAAATCCGTTGAGACGACGCCTTATGAACTGTGGTTTGGCAAGAAACTAAAGTTGTCGTTTCTGAAAGTTTGGGGCTGCGATGCTTATGTGAAAAAGCTTCAACCTGATAAGCTCGAACCCAAATCGGAGAAATGTGTCTTCATAGGATATCCAAAGGAACTATTGGATACACCTTCTATCACAGATCCGAAGGCAAGACTTTTGTTGCTAAATTCGAACTTTCTAGAGAAGGAGTTTCTCTCGAAAGAAGTGAGTGGGAGGAAAGTAGAACTTGATGAGGTAACTGTACCTGCTCCCTTATTGGAAAGTAGTACATCACAGAAACCAGTTCTGACACCTACACCAATTAGTGAGGAAGCTAATGATGATGATCATGAAACTTCAGACAAGATACTACTGAACCTCGTAGATCAACCAGAGTAAGATCCGCACCAGAGTGGTACGGTAATCCTGTTCTGGAAGTCATGCTACTAGATCATGATGAACCTACGAACTATGAAGAAGCGATGGTGAGCCCAGATTCCGCAAAATGGCTTGAAGCCATAAAATCTGAGATGGGATCCATGTATGAGAACAAAGTGTGGACTTTGGTTGACTTGCCCAATGATCGGCAAGCAATTGAGAATAAATGGATCTTCAAGAAGAAGACTGACGCTGACGGTAATATTACTGTCTACAAAGCTCGACTTGTCGCAAAAGGTTTTCGACAAGTTCAAGGGATTGACTACGATGAGACCTTCTCACCCGTAGCGATGCTTAAGTCTGTCCGAATCATGTTAGCAATTGCCGCATTTTATGATTATGAAATTTGGCAGATGGATGTCAAAACTGCATTCCTGAATGGATTTCTGGAAGAAGAGTTGTATATGATGCAACCAGAGGTTTTGTCGATCCAAAGGGAGCTAACAAAGTGTGCAAGCTCCAGCGATCCATTTATGGACTGGTGCAAGCCTCTCGGAGTTGGAATAAACGCTTTGATAGTGTGATCAAAGCATTTGGTTTTGTACAGACTTTTGGAGAAGCCTGTATTTACAAAAAGTGAGTGGGAGCTCTGTAGCATTTCTGATATTATATGTAGATGACATATTACTAATCAGAAATGATATAGAATTTCTGGATAGCATAAAGGGATACTTGAATAAGAGTTTTTCAATGAAAGACCTCGGTGAAGCTGCTTACATATTGGGCATTAAGATCTATAGAGATAGATCAAGACGCTTAATTGGACTTTCACAAAGCACATACCTTGACAAAGTTTTGAAGAAGTTCAAAATGAATCAAGCAAAGAAAGGATTCTTGCCTGTGTTACAAGGTGTGAAGAGTAAGACTCAATGCCCGACCATGCAGAAGATAGAGAGAAAATGAAAGATTCCCTATGCTTCAGCCATAGGCTTCTATCATGTATGCAATGCGTGTACCACCTGAGTGCTGCTAGTCTAGCAGGGATGTCGGCTTCTGGGAACGGGGGTCCCCAGACTTGCCTGCCTGCGGCCTGCGGCGTGGCTCAAAGGGGGCCCAGCACGGCCCGTCTTCATCGACACAGACCCAAGACCCTCGCGAGGGGCCAAGCCTCGCGGGGCGGACGACACGGAGCTTCCTCAGGCACGGCCACATCAGGCTGGCTCGCGAGGAGGCGGAGAGATCAAGGCGGGGTTGTCGGATTTCGGGTTCCGGTAGACCCTTGAGGTTCGAACACTAGGGTGCGCGCGGAGATTTCGCCTCCTACCTACCTGCACCCCTCCGCCTTGCTAGGATCTGAACTAAGGAAAGAACAACGCAAGAGACACAGGGTTTATACTGGTTCGGGCCACCGTTGTGGTGTAATACCCTACTCCAGTGTGTGGTGTGGTGGATTGCCTCTTGGGCTGATGATGATGAACAATACAAGGAAGAACAGCCTCGCGAGGGTCTTCTTGGCTGGGGTGATGAACTGCTGGGAGGAGCTCAGTCACCTTTCTCTCTCTCTCTCTCTCTCTCTCTCTCTCTTCTTCTGTCTCTCTCTCTCTCCTTTCCTGCCTGTCCCTCTTGCTCTGTGGGTGGCTGGTCCTATTTATAGAGGCCCTGGTCCTCTTCCCAAATATCGAGCGGGAAGGGAGCCAACAATGGCGGGCTAATTTGAAGGGGGACAGCTAGTATCAACTATCCTGACAAAAGTAGTCTTCGCCTGCGCAAAGCTCTGGTGATGACGCCGTCTTGGGCTCCACGGTGACCTCCGTCTCGTAGTCCTCCTGGTCTTGGTCTCGTTGCACCGAAATGGCAACCTTTGCCTGATGCCTCGGTACTCCGCGGCTGCGCTTGCCCCCTTTGCACCAAAGAGGAAGGAGGACGCTGCGCGGGCTGGCACCCGCCTGGCGCCCCTGTCGTCATGGCTTGCGTCACGGGCACCTCGTGAGGTACCCCGCCTTGATCTCTCCGCCTCCTCGTGAGCCAGCCTGATGAGGCCGTGCCTGAGGAAGCTCCGCGTCGTCCGCCCCGCGAGGCTTGGCCCCTCGCGAGGGTCTTGGGTTTGTGTTGGTGAAGATGGGCCGCTGGGCCCCCCTTTGAGCCACGCCGCAGGCCGCAGGCAGGCAAGTCTGGGGACCCCCGTTCCCAGAATGCCGACAGTAGCCCCCGGGCCCAAGGCGCGCCCGGACTTGGCCGTGCAGGGAGGCGGAAGGGCAAGAGCGAAGCGCCGCGGGCCCTAACAGCCTGCGGCCTTGGGCGCCGCGTGGCGGTTGATTGGACGTGGGCGCCTCCACTTCCCCATGGCGCCTCGGCAACTGCACGGATTGGACAAGTCCCTGCATGCAAAGTGGGTCATGATTACCTGTGATCGTGGAGGTCGGCGGTTGGCCTTCGCCGGCCATAAGTACGGAAGCGCGCGCCCTTCCAGTCCATCCCTCCTTGCTTCTCCTTCTTCCCGTCCTTGCTCCGTCTTGCTGCGATGGCTCCGATCCGCCGGTTCTCGACGGCAGAGAAGGGAAAGGCTCCCCGAGAGGAACCAGACCCACTCCCGCCGAAGAAACGGCTCGTCCCCGGCCCGGACGAAGGGGCCCTTCAGGTGGTGTCGAGGCCTTGGTGCGAGCGGGCCGCCGGGGTTCCCGCTCCATTGTACGCCCACGTCGAGGGCCCGAAGGAGCTGATGCTGACCGCCAGGGCGGCGCCGCCGTCGGCGCCGACGGTCACGAAGGTGTGGGTCGTCCCCCCTGGGGTCCACACCGAGGGCTCCTCCCAAGAGTTCGTGCTCCACGTCGCCATTCCTCTTCAGTCTTGGATCCGCCTTCCTCCCTTCTTCGCCTCCATCATCCCGCAGGGGGAGCCCCTGGAGCTCTGGCTGCAGCACGCCGGCTGCAGCACCCTCGCGACCGAGGCAGAGGTCGCGGTCGTTGCCCCGGGCGAGGTCTTCATGACTCGGGGCTGGAGAGAGATCGCCCGGGTTTGCAGGGTAAGGGGCGTCTTCGCGGTCCACTTGGATTACGACGGTGCTTCGGTGATGCTCTTCAAGGTCTTCGATGCGAGCGGGCGCCGGCTGGAGTGCTGCCCCGGGGAAGGTGGCCAGGACCCTGCCGCGACGAGGACTGGGCCCGCCAACCGCTCCCTTGGCGGCTCCTCAGGCGGTGGAGGCGTCGGAGGCCCAGCGACTCCGGCGAGCTCTTCGCGACTCCGGAGACGAGCGACGACAGCTACGAGCCCCCGAGCCGGCGCCGCTCCTGGAGCAGGGCGGGCTCGTCAGGCCGCCGCCGACTCTGATCTGGATGGGGTCGGTGCTTGACGGCCCACTGTTGATGATGGCGTCTTTTGCAGGGTCGCGCGTAGTTTGTGTCCCTTTAGGATCTGTTCCCTGCGAGGAATCAAGAAACGCCCCGTGGGGGCTTGTAAGGTGCCTGTGATCCTGTTTTGTTAATATAACCCTTGTCGTAGAATTGCGCGAGTTGCTCATTCCGTCTTAGCTCAGTCCTCCCTTTCGAGCCTCACGAGGGCTTGGTGCTCTGCGCCGATAGGTCCCAGTCCCAAGGCGGCTTCATCCGTCGCTGGTATGCCAGGTTGCGATGTCGTGGTCAAGGCCAGGAGGTGAGCGACTCGGAGTCCGGTAAGAGCCCCTGAGTCGCGATGCTCAGGAGGTCCCCCTTGGCGCCCAAGCAGCCGTTGTTTGGTGAGAAAGGAGAGCGGCGTCGCTAACACGGGGTAGCATTAGGTGCGGGGATGGTGCCGCGGCAGCTTGTGCTTCCGGGTGATGACTTATATCGAGGATCAGGGGCCGCTCTCTAGTGTGTCGTCGGGTCCATGCATCGGCAGGCGCGAGGTTGCCCGGCGAGGTCCTCGTATGTCTCTCCCCTCTCGCCTTTGCTCCCCTTTCTGCTCTACGTCCTCGGGTCCCGGCCCTCGAGCGAGTCTCAGCCGTTGCTGGTATGCCAGGTCGCGATGCCGTGGTCAAGGCCAGAGGGTGAGGGCTGGAGAGCCAGTAGGAGCCCTGAGTCGTGATGCTCAGGCACCCCCCCCCTTTAACGTGCAAGCGGTTCGCGCGGACGAGAGCGAAGGAGAAACCGCATGGGCCTCGCCTGACGCAGCCCCCTTCAGGTGGTCCTAGGTCCATCATAGAAAAAACAAGGGTTGCCATGACAATTGACAGTCAGCCATTGGTTGCTTCCGAGGGGTAGTGAGGCACTGAAGGCTTGACGAGGTGACGCTATGCGGGGCGCGGCCAGAGCTCAGCCATCCAGGTTTGTCGGCGTTGCAGGGACGGACCCATGCGCAAGCGTCGTGCTGTTTGGGAGCAGCTCCGTTAGTTGGCGTCGGCTGAGCAGGCAACTGGGTAAAACACATTAGCCGCGAAGGAGTGGATTCGTTCAAATAGATGCTGGGAATGCGGACATTACTGGGTCAGGCCCGAGCGGCTTGGGGGATCATGCAGCCCGAGGGGCGCCCCCAACAAGGTAAGATAACAACATGGAATAAAAAGGGATACACGCCGCAGGGACGGACCCACGCGGCCTGGAAATAATGCAGCCCTGGGGGGCACTCCCAGCTGGAAGTGGAAACTTGAAAGATGTCACCTGATGACGTTGAGGACGAAGGAGCATTGATGTAGCAGGCTCGGTGGGCTGCGGGAGCCGATCCTCACGAGCCCCCAGGCCCAGGGGCCTCGGGAGGTTCCGGAGGCACTGACGGCTCCTCACGGGCCATCTCCATCCCTGCCAGGGCTGCGGAACGCCCTGCCTCTCGTGCCTCTGTGATGCCCCTCATGAGGCGCCGGTACGTGTCAGCCGCGTTCGGCAAGCCGTAAGGCATGCGAACGTAGCTGTGGGGTGGACCTCCGCAGCACCCCACTCGCGAGGGCCAGAGGCGCTCCAAAGAAGCGACTCAATTGAGCCCTGGTATGTCGATGCAGACGCGCAGCCCACCATCCTCGCCTGGATGGGGAGCCACTGCTGGTAGGCGGCGGCCGCCTTTCATGACTCTTGACTCCTGAAGCTCCTGAATGGACTTGCTGACAAACTCCTGAGGGTCTGGATCTCCTTGCCTTGCTCCTTCTTGAGGGAAACGTGCTTCGAAACACGCCTCCATGTGGTGCCCAAGCGCCTCCCTCATGACCCTGGCTAGGTCGGTGGCCCTCCAGGGGAGAGCCCCCGAGCCCTGCCTGAGGAGGGCGCTGGGCGCGCTTTCCTATGCGATGGAAGGAGGTTCCCCCTGGGCAAGCACGGGCCCAGAGGGGCCTGCCTCCTGAGTGGTCGGGCCGGACGATGTCTTCTTCTTCTTAGGGGCGGTCTCGGTAGGCCTCCTGCTTCCACGATCCGGGTCTTCCAGTGACGCGGCCTGAAAGGCTCGTTCCAGGGAACACACCCCGTCCTTCTCTTCACATGGCACCGTGATGACCCCGCCGCTTCCTGGCATCTTGAGGACGTTGTAGCCATGGTGAGTTACGGCCATGAACTTGGCTAGCGCTGGGTACCCAAGGATGGCATTGTACGACAGGCGAATGTGAGCGATGTCGAAGTCGATAAGCTCGGTGCGGTAGTTGTTGCGTGCCCCGAAGGTGACAGGGAGGCGGACCTACCCAATCGGGACCGTGGAGCCGTCGGTGATACCGGAGAAAGGCTTGGTTGGCTGAAGCTGGCTGTAGGGCACTTGGAGGTTGTTGAATGTTTCCACGGACAGGACGTTGAGCCCTGCCCCGCCATCGATGAGGGTCTTGGTGACCACCACGTTGTTGATGATTGGGGAACAAAGCATCGGGAGAACTCCGGCTGTAGCCGCACACTTGAGCTGATCTGCTGAGCTGAACGTGATGGCGCACGCCGACCGCCTGAGAGGGCGCGTGGCTTCGAGCCTGGGGAGGGCTGCGTTCACTTCGCGGGCGAACTGCTTGAAGATGCGCTGAGAGGCTGGGGCTTGTGCCCCGCCCAGGATGTAGGCGATCGCGCGCGGCTCCTGGAAGCCCCCAGCCCCCTCATCTTGGTGGCGGTCCTCGTTTCTCCTTGGCTGCGGCGGCAGCGGTGGGAGGCCAGCGTTGCCTTGCGGGCGATCCTCGCGAGGCTGATCCCTCCAGTCTCCCTCGCGAGGCTGATCTCTCCAGCCTCCCTCGCGAGGTGGGTCTTGCCAGCGATCCTCGCGAGGTTGATCGCGCCACCCTTGGCGCGGGCCACGGTCTTCCCAGCGTCCTGCGTTCCTTCCTCCTCCTCGGTCGTAGCCCCGGTCACTGCGCTCATGGCGACGGCCGATCCTTCCTTCTCGCACGGCTCGGAGCTCTTGACATTCGTTGGTGTTGTGGGTATGGAGGTCGTGGTACACACAGTACCGGCTGCCCTTGGAAGGTTCGGGTTGATCTCTGCCCCGCTTGGTGTCTGGTTCTACCGCGAGCACGGCAGCCCCCTTGCGCTTCACATCCTTGGCCTTGGGCTTCTTCTCTTCTGGGTCTGCGGTAGGCAGCTCGAGGAGGGAGAGACGCCCTTCCTCGGCCCTGGCGCACTTGGGTGCCAGGTTGAACAGTTCCAAGGAGGTGCACAGGTTTTCATGCATCGCCAGCTCCTCCTTCATCTTGACGTCGCGCACGCCGTCGGAGAAGGCCGAGATGATGGCCTCCTCAGTCACCTTGGGAATCTTTGAGGCGCGCGCTGTTGAAGCACTGGATTTACTTCTGCAGGGTCTCCCCAGGCTGTTGCTTGATGCGGCGCATGTCGCTCACGGCGGGTGGCCGGTCGCGAGTGCCTTGGAAGTTGGCGATGAAGCGGGTGCGCATCTCGTCCCAGGAGGAGATTGTGCCTGGAGCCAGGTTCAGGAGCCAGGTGCGGGCCCCGTCCTTCAGTGCCATGGGGAACCAGTTCGCCATGACCTTCTCGTCTCCGTTGGCAGCTTCGATGCCCAGCTCGTAGAGCTGGAGGAACTCCGCAGGGTCAGCCGTGCCGTCGTAGCGAGGAGGCAGGTCTGGCTTGAACTTGCCGGGCCACGCGACGTTGCGTAGCTCGGCGGTGAAGGCGCGGCAGCCTGCTGTGGCCACGGGAGGCCTTGGATGACGGGGAACTTGTTCTTGCATGTCCCCACGCGCTGCAGCTGGGAGTAGCACGGGGTCCTGACGCGCGGGAGCAGGAGCATGGTCGCGACGTGCTGGAGCAGGGAGCGCCCGGGCAGCTTCCTGCGGGCGAGGGACTTCTTGACAACTCTGCTCTTGCTACACCGGCGCCTGACGGAGTGGGTTCTGCCCAGGGGCCATGCGCCTTGGAGCCATGGCGCCTTCCTGAGGAGGAGGCGGCCGGGCTCCACCGGGGCTTCACTGCCCGCGTGGGGCGGGGTGCGGTGCAGCGGAACGGACGGCGCAGGAGAGCCCCTGCGGCGCGGACAAGCTCGGCGATGCGGTCGATCCATTCTTCGTAGACATCATCGACGGCACGGTAGCGCAGGAGCTCGTTCGCCGCGATGAGTGCAGCCCGAGCCTCCATGGGCGCGCGGAGCACGCGGGACGAAGAACCAGCTGGGGTGAGCGAGGGAGTTGCGGTGCGGCCGTCTTCCGCACGGACGAATGCTGGGACGATGCTTGATGCTCGTCCCCCGCCGGGCCGGTGGCGGCGTTGATGGCAGGTGACGGGGAACGGCGAGGTCGCCCGCCGACAGGGGCCGTCTGGGCGACGCGGGAAGCGAGCGCGGCCCGGCGCTCGGCGCGGGCCCGACGAGTGTCAGACATGGGCGTGATGGTCGGAGGAGAACGGGGTGGTGGAAGACGAATCCCGGCGCACCCCTACCTGGTGCGCCAAATGTCGGATTTTGGGTTCCGGCAGACCCTTGAGGCTCGAACACTGGGGTGCGCACGGAGATTTCGCCTCCTACCTACCTGCACCCCTCCGCCTTGCTAGGATCTGAACTAAGGAAAGAACAATGCAAGAGACACAGGGTTTATACTGGTTCGGGCCACCGTTGTGGTGTAATACCCTACTCCAGTGTGTGGTGTGGTGGATTGCCTCTTGGGCTGATGATGATGAACAATACAAGGAAGAACAGCCTCGCGAGGGTCTATTCTTGGCTGGGGTGATGAACTGCTGGGAGGAGCTCAGTCACCTTTCTCTCTCTCTCTATTTCTGATCTTCTCTCTCTCTCTCTCACTTTTTCCCTGCCTTTCCTTGCTCCGTCTCTCTGTCCCCCCGTGTCCCTCTGGGTGGCTGGTCCTATTTATAGAGGCCCTGGTCCTCTTCCCAAATATCGAGCGGGAAGGGAGCCAACAATGGCGAGCTAATTTGAAGGGGGCCAGCTAGTATCAACTATCCTGACAAAAGTAGTCTTCGCCTGCGCAAAGCTCTGGTGATGACGCCGCCTTGGGCTCCACGGTGACCTCCGCCTCATAGTCCTCCTGGTCTTGGTCTCATTGCACCGAAATGGCAACATTTGCCTGATTCCTCGGTACTCCGCGGCTGCGCTTGCCCCCTTTGCACCAAAGAGGAAGGGAGGACGCTGCGCGGGCTGGCACCCGCCTGGCGCCCCCGGTCGTCATGGCTTGCGTCACGGGCACCTCGTGAGGTACCCCGCCTTGATCTCTCCACCTCCTCGTGAGCCAGCCTGACGAGGCCGCGCCTGAGGAAGCTCCGCGTCATCCGCCCCACGAGGCTTGGCCCCTCGCGAGGGTCTTGGGTTTGTGTTGATGAAGATGGACCGCGCTGGCCCCCCTTTTAGCCACGCCGCAGGCTGCAGATAGGCAAGTCTGGGGACCCCCGTTCCCAGAACGCCGACAGGGGTACCTCACGAGGTGCCCGTGACGCAAGCCATGACGACCAAGGGCGCCAGGCGGGCGCCAGCCTGCGCAGTGTCCTCCTTTCCTCTTTGGTGCAAAGGGAGCAAGCGCAGGCGAGAGCATCAAGCAAAGGCACCCGTTTCGGTGCAACGAGACCAGGACCAGTCCAACGGCAGGAAGGAAGTCATTGTGGAGCCCAAGCCAGCGTCACCACCAGAGCCTTTGGCAGGCGAGGACCAACTTTAGTCAGGATAAGTGTACCCGATGTTCCCCTTCAAAATGGCCAATTGTTGGCGCCCTTCCCGCTCAATATTTGGGAAGAGGCCCAGGGCCTTTGCCTATAAATAGGACTAGCCACCCCTAGGGTAGGGAGGATCCAGAATCGGCCAACCCAGAAACTAGCTAGGGTCGCAATCGAGAAGAGAGAGAGAGAAGGGTGACTGAACTCCCCCTAGCAGTTCATCCTCCCAACCAAGAACAGACCCTCGCGAGGCTATTCTTCCTTGTATTGCTCATCATCATCAGCCCAAGAGGCAATCCACCACACCTCACACTGGAGTAGGGTATTACACCACAACGGTGGCCCGAACCAGTATAAACCCTGTGTCTCTTGTGTTGTTCTTTCCATAGCTTAGATCTTAGCAAGGCGGAGGGGTGCAGGTAGGTAGGAAGCGAAATCTCCGCGCGCACCCTAGTGTTCAAACCTCAAGGGTCTGTCGGAACCCGAAATCCGACATTTGGCGCGCCAGGTAGGGGGTGCACCAGAGTTTTCCCTTCCGCCACCGCCACAACCTGCCTCGCGATGAGAAGCGCATCGCCTGCTCCGGCCGCCGGTGCCAGCATGGGGGCCAGGGGGCTCTGAGCCCTGGCCCCAGCCCTACAACAGGTACGGTGGCCAGACCAGTTCAAGCCAACGACGCCGCCGCGCTACAGCGGCGCGACTGATCCGCTAGCCTTCTTGCTGGCGTACGAGGAGGCCATCCTCGAAGCTGGAGGTGACGATAGGGTCATGGTCAACTGGCTCCCCATGGCCCTCACCGGCGCTCCGCGCGCATGGCTGCTCCACCTGCCGGCAGCCTCCGTGGCCTCTTGGGAAGAGCTCCGCGGCCTCTCCCCCGCCCACCAAGCTACACCAGCACCCCCGGTCGTCGCGGCCCTCCTGGGCGGCTCGCAGGCGCCGCCTACAAGTCACCACGTCAAGCCGTTCATCCGCCGGGTCAGCGCCGATTCCACGCGGCAGGGGGCTCTCCCGGACCGGGCGGCGCCCAAGGCCGGCCTGACCTTCAGCTTGGAGGACCACCCCTCCAACTCGGCCTACTCGGGTGCGCTCCCCATGCTGTGCACACCCACCATCTGCCAGGTGGCCGTCACCAGAACTCTCATCGATGGCGGTGCGGGCCTCAGCGTGCTCTCGGTTGAGGCCTTCAACCTCCTCTGCATACCCCTGGAACGGCTGCAACCCAGCCGGCCCTTCTCAGGCGTTGGGGGCGGATCGTCCAGCTCCTTGGGACAGATCCGGCTCCCAGTAACCTTCGGCACCTACAACAACTTCCGCACGGAGCTGGTCGACTTCGACATCGCCCCCATCGGCCTCCCCTACAACGCCATCCTCAGCTACCCAGCGCTGGCCCAGTTCATGGCCGCGACGCACCCGGCGTACAACCTCATGAAGATGCCCGGGAGCAGCGGTGTCCTCACCGTGCACGGGGACACCGGAGACGCACTGTGAGTGCTCAATCTCACCTTCAAGACGGCGGCGCAGGCACAGCCCGCCGACTCGGAGACCCCCGAGCCCAAGGGGGCTGCACCCGCCAAGAAGAAACAGTTGTTCACCCAAGACAAGGCAGAAACCAAGCAGATACCCGTCGATGAGGACGGGTCCACCAACGCCACTTTCACCATAGGCGCCAACCTCGAACCCGAGCAGGAGGAGGCCCTGGTCGGGTTCCTGCGCGCAAACAAGAAGGTATTCGCTTGGGAGCCTGACCAGTTGGCGGGGATTCCTAGGAGCGTAATCGAGCATCACCTCAACGTGTGCCCCAACGTGCGCCCTGTGAAGCAGAAGGCAAGGCGGTAGTCCACAGAAAAGCAGGCCTTCATCATCCAAGAGACCCGCAAACTAGAAGCCGCTGGGGTCATTCGCGAGGTCCGATACCCGGATTGGTTGGCCAACCCTGTCGTTGTGCCAAAGAAGGGAGGGAAGGAGCGCATGTGTGTCGACTTCACCAACCTCAACAAGGCATGCCCGCAAGATCCGTTCTCGCTCCCCCGCATCGACCAGATCGTCGATTCCACCGCGGAATGCGACCTGCTATGCTTCTTGGATGCCTTCTCTGGGTATCACCAGATCAAGATGGCGGTAGAAGACATCGAAAAGACAGGCTTCCTAACCCCGTGTGGAGTGTACTGCTACACATGCATGCCCTTCGGGCTGCGTAACGTAGGGGAGACCTTTCAGCGGCTGATGCACATCACCTTAGGCCCGCAGCTCAGGAAGAATGTTGAGGCTTACGTCGATGACATTGTGGTGAAGTCTCGGGAGGCCAGGACCCTGATACAAGACCTGGAGGAAACCTTCGCGAGCCTCAACATAGTGAACTTGCGGCTCAACCCAGAGAAGTGTGTGTTCGGAGTCCCCTCGGGCAAGCTCTTGGGTTTCCTCGTGTCCCACCGAGGCATCGAGGCTAACCCGGAAAAGGTCAAGGCGGTCGAGGACATGAGCCCGCCAAAGACCCTCAGAGAAATGCAGAAGCTCACTGGGCGCGTGACCGCGCTAGGGCGCTTCATCTCCAAGTTGGGGGAGCGAGCGCTGCCCTTCTTCCAGCTAATGAAGAAAAAGGGGCCCTTTGAGTGGACCGAAGAGGCCAACAAGGCGTTCCAGGATCTCAAGAGATACCTGACCAGCCCTCCGGTCATGGTGGCTCCGCGCCCTCAAGAGCCCCTGGTGCCCTACCTCGCCGCCACTCCCTACTCCGCCAGCGCAGCCCTGGTGGCGGTTACAGAGGAGCGTCGAATCAAAACCACAGCAGCAGCCCGGGACAAGGCAAAACAGGAACTAGGAAGTCCCACAGAAATCGCCACCGCGGCAGAGGAGGATCAGCCGCCGTAGAGGAGTGCACCGGAGGCGGAAGAGGCCCCTCTCCCGGATGGCCAGCCTTAGGAGGCCTCATCGCCTCAGGAGGTGCCATGGTCTCCGAAGGGCGCCACCAGCACTGACGCACCCAACCTCATTGAGCACCCAGTGTACTTCGTCAGCACGGTGTTGCGGGATGCGAGGGCACGGTACCCCATGCCTCAGAAGCTCCTCCTCGCGCTACTGGTGGCCTCGCGCAAGCCGCGACACTATTTTCAGGGTCACCCCATCAAGGTCGTCTCGTCATACCCCCTGG
Organism: Triticum urartu; assembly: GCF_003073215.2. Classification (NCBI taxonomy): domain Eukaryota; kingdom Viridiplantae; phylum Streptophyta; class Magnoliopsida; order Poales; family Poaceae; genus Triticum; species Triticum urartu. The sequence continues at coordinate 402,230,409 of NC_053024.1, forward strand.
AGAGAGTGCTCAGGATCCCTAACTCAGCTGGAAGGGTCGCTGAGTGGAACATAGAACTATAAGCGTTTCAGCTCGAATTCAGCACAACCAGAGTCATCAAGGGAGCAGCATTGGCGGATTTTGTGGCAGAATGGACGGAGGCACCAGGCCTCAAGGCCGACGAGGATCGGTCCCTCTTCTCGGGAAGCGAGGCGCCAGAAGGCTGGGTCATGTACTTCGATGGGGCGTTCTCCAGGCATGGCGCTGGGGCTGGGACGGTGCTTATATCGCCCACTCAGGACAAGCTCTACTACGCTGTACAACTCTGTTTCCAGCAAGGTGAAAAGGTCTCCAACAACATAGCGGAGTATGAAGGTTTAATAGCGGGCTTGAAGGCCGCAGCTGCCCTGGGGGTGAAACGCCTCACCATCAAGGGCGATTCACAGCTCCTTGTCAATTTCTCCAACAAGGTGTACGAGCCGAAAGATGAGCACATGGAAGCCTACCTTGCGAAGGTCTGCAGGATGGAGAAGCAGTTCTAGGGGTTGGAGTTGCAGCATGTGCCCCGTGGCACCAATCAGGAGGCCGACGACATCGCCAAACGGGCGTCCAGGCGGTTACCTCAGGAGTCTGGCGTTTTCGAGGAGCGGCTCTTCAAGCCCTCAGCCTTGCCGTCATTATCAAACACGGCTCAGCCTCGGGAGGAGCTCCCCCAGCCACCTGCCTCAGGAGCCCCGGTCTGTGGCCCGGCCTCAGGAGCACGCCTGCTCCTGACGATGGAACCTCAGGAGGGGTGCTGGATCACAGAGCTCCGGAGTTACTTAACATGAGGGACCCTGCCGGAGAAGGAGGAGGAAGCGGAGCGTGTGGCACAGCAGGCCACGGCATACTGCATCAAGGATGGAGAGCTCTACCGGAAGCGACCAAACAATGTGTCCCTGCGCTGCATCTCCAGGGAGCAAGGAAAGGAACTGCTGGAAGATATACACGGCGGAGACTGTGGACATCATTCATCATCACGGACCCTCGTCGGTAAGGCGTTCCGCAGTGGGTTTTATTGGCCCACCGCACTCAATGATGCCGTCGAACTAGTGAAAGCTTGTGAGGCCTGCCAGTTCCACGCCAAGCAGATCCATCAGCCGGCAGGAGGCCTGCAGACTATACCCCTTTCATGGCCATTCGCAGTCTGGGGGCTGGACATCCTGGGCCCGTTTCCTCGGGCGCCAGGGGGCTACCGCTACCTCTACGTCGCCGTGGACAAGTTCACCAAGTGGGCTGAAGTAGAGGCCGTCCGCACCATCCCCGCGGGTTCCGCGGTCAAGTTCATCAGGGGCATCGTGAGCCGGTTCGGGGTGCCGAAACGCATCATCACGGACAACGGTTCGCAGTTCACCAGTGACCTCTTCAAAACATACTGTGCTAACCTTGGAACGCAGATATTCTACGCTTCGGTGGCGCACCCCCGAAGCAACGGCCAGGCCGAGCGAGCCAACGCAGAGGTCCTAAGGGGCCTCAAGACCAGGACGTTCAAGAAGAAGCTGGAGGCCTGCGGCAAAGGTTGGTACGACGAGCTTCAGTCCGTGTTGTGGTCCATCCGCACAACCGCGACCAAGCCAACTAGAGAGACCCCGTTCTTCCTGGTCTACGGAGCCGAAGCGGTCCTCCCTCACGAGGTCAGACGTCGCTCCGCGCGGGTCCTGGCATTCGACGAGGCGCAGCAGGACGCCATGCGGGGGATGGACCTCGTGCTGGGGGAGGAACGTCGCCGAGAAGCCGCGCTGTGAGCGGCGAGGTACCAACAAGCACTGCGACGATATCACTGCCGCAACATCCGCCCCAGAACTCTCGAGGTAGGAGACCTCGTGCTTAGGCGGGTTCTCTCCAGGGAGGGACTGCACAAGCTCACTCCCATGTGGGAGGGCCCGTTCAAGGTTGTTCATGTTTCCAGGCCCGGCTCCTCGCGCTTGGAGACTCAGGAGGGGGTGCCGGTCCAGAACGCATGGAACATCCAGCACCTTCGGAGGTTCTACCCCTAAAAAGGCCCGGAGCCTGTGAAGAAGGCGAATGCCTGTGAAGCTGTCGCGTTTTGGAAAAGGCCCGGAGCCTGTGAAGAAGGCGAATGCCTGTGAAGCTGTCGCGTTTTGGAAAAGGCCCGGAGCCTGTGAAGAAGGCCAACACCTGTAAGCTCGCCGCCCGTGACACTCTCACATAATAATGAGTTGGGGTTGTACACGCCCCGGAGTCTCAGGAGCGCCGGCCTCAGGCCCTGGGGCTCCCTCCCACGCCCAGTGGTAGCACTTAGCTCCGCCCTGGTGAGAAGACGTCGAAGACTAGATTAGGTGCCGGACGCGGCTTTTTCATTTGCTTTTCGTAGTTGGCTTGTTCGTTCTCATTCGAAGTTTTATTGAAGTTGTTGTCGTCTTTGGCTTGTGGTTCTTCGACCTTTCACTCTCCTGCCTCGATTTCTCTTATGCAAGGCCTCGCGAGGGGGGGCAGCCGAGCGCCCTCGCGAGAGTTCCTGTCCTAGTCGTTCAAAGGTTTCGCGACCTGGGTCCATTACAGGAGCACCCCTCCAGTCCGTGCCCCACGGGCACCGCGACACAAACATAGGGCCTGGGTCGGTCGCCCCCCACGGCTGGGGCCGGGAACTACCCATGCGCGGGCACATAGCCGGAAGGCACGATAACGGAAGAAAAGCGACGATTAACAGCAATAACCCAAACATGCCCCTGCGGGGCTCCACACTACTGTCTTTTTACGCAGGAAAAAGGAAAAGGAAGAACAAATCAGGCGCAGCTCGCCTCACACCGGCCTGTAGGGAAGACCCGAGCTGCCTCCGGCGCTCAGGCAGACTCCCTCTCGCGCTTCACTGATGCGTGACGGCGGGCAGACACGCTGCCACCTCCCAAGCAGATACGACGGCGTGGAGGCTGACCGCGGCCACCGCTAGAAGAGTCGTCGCCTGAAGAAGAACTGGTGAAGCTTGGGGAACCCTGAGCACCGCCAATCGCGCGAGCGCTGTCCTCTCCATAATCGTCGGGGCTGGGTTCCCGGCCGCGGTTGTCGTCCTCAGGGCAGCACCCTGCGCGGCGACCATCTTCCCCAAACACCCCCACGTAGAGGGTGGCGTCACCGTCAAACTTGAAGTGCAGGGTGCACCGACGGCTCAAGCCACGCGCGCGGGCGAACGTCTGCCAACCGCGGGCCAAGGCCAGGCTCCCGGCTGCGGAGACCTCCAGCGAAGCCCATGAGGCCCGGCTGCAGCAGCCGTCTGCCTGGAGCCAGAGGCCGCCCTGGGCGCTAGCCGGGAGCTCGCCGAGGAGGAAGCAAGGAAGCGGAAGCCGGGTGCTAGTCGGCTCCGCCGACCACACAACAAACTCCGGCAGCACCTCTGTCGCCCGAAAGCGCGGCCTAGGGGGACGCGTGACCGAAACGCGTCCCCCAGCCGCAGCAGTCCCCCCGTCACCATGCTGGAAATCGTCTCTGCGGCCGCGGGGAGCTGCCGTGGTGGCCACAGGATGTTTGCGAGGGCGCCCTCGGCCGCGCTTGGGCGGGGGAGAGGCAGGCTCAACCTGGCGAGCCTTCCCCTTCTCTGCGGCCGAGAACCTCCTCGACGGGGCCATGAAGAAGAAGGAGAAGCAAGGGGGGATGAACTGGAAGGGCGCGCGCCGATTCGTACTTATAGCCGGCGAGGGCCAACCGTCGCCCCCTCCCCCACGATCGTAGGTAATTATGACCTGATTTTGCATACAGGGACTTGTCCAATTCGCGCAGTTGCCGAGGTGCCGTGGGGAAGTGGAGACGCCCACGTCCAATCAACCGCCACGCGGCGCCCAAGGCCGCAGGCTGTTAGGGCCCGCGGTGCTTCGCCCTTGTCCTTTCGCCTCCCTGCACGGCCAAGTCCGGGCGCGCCTTGGGCCCGGGGGCTACTGTCGGCGTTCTGGGAACGGGGGTCCCCAGACTTGCCTGCCTGCGGCCTGCGGCGTGGCTCAAAGGGGGCCCAGCACGGCCCGTCTTCATCGACACAACCCCAAGACCCTCTCGAGGGGCCAAGCCTCGTGGGGCGGACGACACGGAGCTTCCTCAGGCATGGCCACATCAGGCTGGCTCGCGAGGAGGCGGAGAGATCAAGGCGGGGTACCTCACGAGGTGCCCGTGACGCAAGCCATGACGACCAAGGGCGCCAGGCAGGCGCCAGCCCGCGCAGTGTCCTCCTTTCCTCTTTGGTGCAATGGGAGCAAGCGCAGGCGAGAGCATCAAGCAAAGGCATCCATTTCGGTGCAACGAGACCAAGACCAGTCCAACGGCAGGAAGGAAGTCATTGTGGAGCCCAAGCCAGCGTCACCACCAGAGCCTTTGGCAGGCGAGGACCAACTTTAGTCAGGATAAGTGTACCCGATGTTCCCCTTCAAAATGGCCAATTGTTGGCGCCCTTCCCGCTCAATATTTGGGAAGAGGCCCAGGGCCTTTGCCTATAAATAGGACTAGCCACCCCCAGGGTAGGGAGGATCCAGAATCGGCCAACCCAGAAACTAGCTAGGGTCGTAATCGAGAAGAGGGAGAGAGAAGGGTGACTGAACTCCCCCTAGCAGTTCACCCTCCCAACCAAGAACAGACCCTCGCGAGGCTGTTCTTCCTTGTATTGCTCATCATCATCAGCCCAAGAGGCAATCCACCACACCTCACACTAGAGTAGGGTATTACACCACGACGGTGGCCCGAACCAGTATAAACCCTGTGTCTCTTGTGTTGTTCTTTCCATAGCTTAGATCTTAGCAAGGCGGAGGGGTGCAGGTAGGTAGAAGGCGAAATCTCCGCGCGCACCCCAGTGTTCGAACCTCAAGGGTCTGTCGGAACCTGAAATCCGATAGGGAGGTACCAAAGTAATCCAGGAGTGGATCACTGGACAGCGGTCAAAAACATCCTAAAATACCTGAAAAGGACTAAGGATATGTTTCTCGTATATGGAGGTGACAAAGAGCTCATCATAAATGGTTACGTTGATGCAAGCTTTGATACTGATCCGGACGATTCTAAATCACAAACCGGATACGTGTTTACATTAAACGGTGGAGCTGTCAGTTGGTGCAATTCTAAACAAAGCGTTGTGGCGGGATCTACATGTGAAGCGGAGTACATAGCTGCTTCGGAAGCAGCAAACGAAGGAGTCTGGATGAAGGAGTTCATATCCGATCTAGGTGTCATACCTAGTGCATCGGGTCTAATGAAAATCTTTTGTGACAATACTGGTGCAATTGCCTTGGCAAAGGAATCCAGATTTCACAAGAGAACCAAGCACATCAAGAGATGCTTCAATTCCATCCGGGATCTAGTCCAGGTGGGAGACATAGAGATTTGCAAGATACATACGGATCTGAATGTAGCAGACCCCTTGACTAAGCCTCTTCCACGAGCAAAACATGATCAGCACCAAAGCTCCATGGGTGTTAGAATCATTACTGTGTAATCTAGATTATTGACTCTAGTGCAAGTGGGAGACTGAAGGAAATATGCCCTAGAGGCAATAATAAAGTTATTATTTTATTTCCTTATATCATGATAAATGTTTATTATTCATGCTAGAATTGTATTATCCAGAAACATAATACTTGTGTGAATACATAGACAAACTAAACATCACTAGTGTGCCTCTACTAGACTAGCTCGTTAATCAAAGATGGTTATGTTTCCTAACCATAGACATGCATTGTCATTTGATTAACGGGATCACATCATTAGGAGAATGATGTGATTGACATGAACCATTCCATTAGCTTAGCACCCGATCGTTTAGTATGTTGCTATTGCTTTCTTCATGACTTATACATGTTCCTATGACTATGAGATTATGCAACTACCGTTTGCCGGAGGAACACTTTGTGTGCTACCAAACGTCACAACGTAACTGGGTGATTATAAAGGAGCTCTACAGGTGTCTCCAAAGGTACATGTTGGGTTGGCGTATTTCGAGATTAGGATTTGTCACTCCGATTGTCGGAGAGGTATCTCTGGGCCCTCTCGGTAATGCACATCACATAAGCCTTGCAAGCATTACAACTAATGAGTTAGTTGCGAGATGATGTATTACGAAACGGGTAAAGAGACTTGCCGGTAACGAGATTGAACTAGGTATTGAGATACCGACAATCGAATTTCGGGCAAGTAACATACCGATGACAAAGGGAACAACGTATGTTGTTATGCGGTCTGACCGATAAAGATCTTCGTAGAATATGTAGGAGCCAATATGAGCATCCAGGTTCCGCTATTGGTTATTGACCGGAGACATGTCTCGGTCATGTCTACATTGTTCTCGAACCCGTAGGGTCTGCACGCTTAACGTTACGATGACAGTTTCATTATGAGTTTATATATATTGATGTACCGAAGTTTGTTCGGAGTCCCGGATGTGATCATGGACATGACGAGGAGTCTCTAAATGGTCGAGACATAAAGATTGATATATTGGAAGCCTATGTTTGGACATGAAAGTGTTCCGAGTGAAATCGGCATTTTACCGGAGTACCGGGAGGTTACCGGAACCCCCCGGTAACCTAATGGGCCTTAATGGGCCTAGTGGAGGAAGAGGAGAGGAGGCCTAGGGGCTGCCGCCCCCCCAAGTCCGAATTGGACAAGGAGGGGGGGCGCCCCCCCCCTTCCTTTCTTCCCTCTCCTCCTTCCCCCCAAGTCCTAATCCAACTAGGGAAAGGGGGGAGTCCTACTCCCGGTAGGAGTAGGACTCCTCCTGCGCGCCTCCTCCTAGGGCCGACCGCACCCCCCTTGCTCCTTTATATACGGGGGCAAGGGGGCACCTCTAAACACACAAGTTGATCCTCGTGATCATTTTCTTAGCCGTGTGCGGTGCCCCCTTCCACCATACTCCTCGATAATATTGTAGTGGTGCTTAGGCGAAGCCCTGCGACGGTAGAACATCAAGATCGTCACCACGCCGTCGTGCTGATGGAACTCTTCCCCGACACTTTGCTGGATCGGAGTCCGGGGATCGTCATCGAGCTGAACGTGTGCAGAACTCGGAGGTGCCGTACGTTCGGTACTTAGATCGGTCGGATTGGGAAGACGTACAACTACTTCCTCTACGTTGTGTCAACGCTTCTGTTGCCTGTCTACGAGGGTATGTAGACAACACTCTCCCCTCTCGTTGCTATGCATCACCATGATCTTGCGTGTGCGTAGGAATTTTTTTGAAATTACTATGTTCCCCAACACTATCACTGGCGAGCGGGCACCCGTCACTGATGCCATGTGATGACCCACAAGTATAGGGGATCTATCGTAGACCTTTCGATAAGTAAGGGTGTCGAACCCAATGAGGAGTAGAAGGAAACGGCAAGCGGTTTTCAGCAAGGTATTCTCTGCAAGCACTGAAATTATCGATAACAGATAGTTGTGCGATAAGATAATTCCTAACGGGTAACAAGTAACAAAAGTAACTAAGGTGCAGCAAGGTGACCCAATCCTTTTTGTAGCAAAGGACAAGGCTGGACGAACTCTTATATAATGCAAAGCGCTCCCAAGGACACATGGGAATTACTGTCAAGCTAGTTTTCATCATGCTCATATGATTCGTGTTCGTTACTTTGATAATTTGATATGTGGGTGGACCGGTGCTTGGGTGCTGCCCTTCCTTGGATAAGCCTCCCACTTATGACTAACCCCTCTCGCAAGCATCCGCAACTACGAAAGAAGAATTAAGATAAATCTAACCATAGCATGAAACATATGGATCCAAATCAGCCCCTTACGAAGCAACACATAAACTAGGATTTAACCTTCTGTCACTCTAGTAACCCATCATCTACTTATTACTTCCCAATGCCTCCCCCTAGGCCCAAACAATGCTGAAGTGTCATGTAGTCGACGTTCACATAACACCACTAGAGGAAAGACATCATACATCTCATCAAAATATCGAACGGATACCAAATTCACATGATTACTTATAACAAGACTTCTCCCATGTCCTCAGGAACAAACGTAACTACTCACAAAGAATTCATGTTCATAATTAGAGGAGTATTAATTACCATTAAGGATCTGAACATATGATCTTCCACCGAATAAACCAACTAGCATCAACTACAGGGAGTAATCAACACTACTAGCAACCCACGGGTACCAATATGAGGTTTTGAGACAAAGATCGGATACAAGAAATGAACTAGGTTTTGAGAGGAGATGGTGCTGGTAAAGATATTGATGGAGATTGACCCCCTCTCGATGAGAGGATCGTCGGTGATGATGATGGCTTCGATTTCCCCCTCCGGGAGGGAAGTTTCCCCGGAAGAACAACTCCGCCGGAGCCCTAGATTGGTTCTGCCCAAGTTCCACCTCGAGACGGTGGCGCTTCGTCCCGAAAGCTTCCTCTTGATTTTTTTTCCAGGTCAAAACACACCATATAACAGAAGATGGGCACCAGGGGCCTGCCAGGTGGCCCACGAGGTGGGGGGCACGCTCAGGGCGTAGGGCGCGCCCTCCACCCTTGTGGATGCCTGATGGGTCTCCTCTGAAACTTTCTTCGCCCAATATTTTTTATATATTCCAAAATAATTCTTCGTGAAGTTTCAGGACTTTTGGAGTTGTGCAGAATAGGTCTCTCAGATTTGCTCCTTTTCCAGTCCGGAATTCCAACTGCCGGCATTCTCCCTCTTCGTATAAACAGTGTGAAATAAAAGAGAAAAGACATAAATATTGTGCCAAAATGTGTAATAACGGCCCATAATGCAATAAATATCAATATAAAAATATGATGCAAAATGGGTGTATCACCATGTTAGTAGTGGCGGGAGGTCAGTGGCAGGCGGCCCTAAGAGCCTCGCCTGCCATTGTTGGGATTTAGGTGCCCACCACCGCTAGGCATTCCTGTAGTAGTGTGCCTGCCGATGCCACTGAACTTCACCAAGCACTTCCCCATCGTCCCTCAGGAATTCAAGCTCAAGACCAACACCGGCTACACCTGGAGGGTGCCGCTCCAGGTGATCAACAGCAGGGTCACTCTTGACCAAAGTTGGGCCCCCTTCCCCAATGTTCACCAGATCAAGATCGGATACCTAGTCACTTTCAAGCTGCTAACTCCCGGCACCCGCAAGGTGATCGTCTTCAACCAAGACGACGTCGAGGTGGTGACGAAGTGCAAGAAAGATGATGTTGCCTTCGCCATGAATGTCTAGAAAGTTCACTCTTGAGTGGTTTGCTAGCGTTGAACGGTTTGTTAAAGATTGTTTAATTATGTGGCACTATGTTGAACTGGTTGCTATTTCTGTCCTGCCTGCGAGCGAGCCGGTAAGCTTACCACTTCAAAAGAAGGTTACCACACAACATGTGTTGCATTTAACCAAACAGTCTGACTTGCGTTTGTGTCTAAACAAACCCGCAACCAAACAACATGACTTATGTTTCTTCGCAGTTAGGGGAGAGGGTATGCAGACAACTAAAAAAAATGTGCAGATGATGACTTTTTGCGGGCATTTGCTCAATCAACCTCAACTAGGACAAATATGCAAAGTAGAAAAAAAAAACAATGCAGACAACCAAAGACCCCTAGCCCTTCTCGCGCATCACGTTTTCATCCGTCAGATCTCGGCCGGAAACAACACAAAGTCATCTCGTGATCCATCGTGATGCGAAAGACCCAACCAGGCCGAGATACCGTGCGGCAAAACGCTTCCGCACCGCACGTCTCGTACGCCGCCCCACACGGCAGTACGTGGCATCCGATCGAGGTCGCGGCGCGGGCTCCCGGCCGACATATATCCGAACCAAAAACCGTGCGCGGTCAGACGGCGCGATCACGCGGCCTCTCACGCCACACCGGCCCGGGGGCGGGGGGGCTGGCTGGACCACCCGCCCGGGGCACCCGGCACTGCGTAAATGCAGACGTTTCTTAGATGGCGTTAATTGCAGGCTTTTCTTTAGATAGCGTTAAGTGAGTAGGAGAAAGCCCGGGGCAGTTTTTTTGGTTTTTTCTGGGCCAGCGACAACCGGGCGCGTCCTCGGCTCGCCTTGAAACGGGCGTGTCTGACGAAAACTTTTGGCCCTGCTCTGCTGTCATCCATCCCCTCCGCTTGAGTGATGGCAATGGCGTCACGCTCTCTGCTCCACCCTTTGCGATGCCTTTGCGTGGAAAGATTGTTCATGTGTGCGTTACCACAAGAACGGCATGTTTTTGCTCCAAAAGGGAGACGTTTTCAGGTTTACAAGAAACCCGCTTCTTAGGAGTTTTTTCTTTCGGTAAACTTTCAATCTATTCATCATCAATCATGATAGTACAACACATATCAGAAATAATAAAAATTACATCCAGATCCGTAGATCACCTAATGACGACTACAAGCATCGTCATCGCCTCAGAGAAGTACTTCTTGTTTCTATGGGAATTGAACTATCTGAGTGGGCGGAATTTCCATGTTTCTAGAGAAATTGAAAGGTTTGGAGGGATTTTTCCATGTTTCTATGGAAATTGAACTGTTTGGCACCTGCAAGATTTGCAAAAGCAAGTGTATGCGAGTTGAATTCTTTGCGATGTGGGTTATTTCCATGTGTTCTATGGATATTGAGCTGCTCGAAGCACGGGAAATTTTCTTTGAAGAAATAACCGAACTAGAACACAGAGAATTTCCATGTTTGAGAATGGACGGTCGGAACAAATAAGTTCTGCAGGGATTGAAGCGCTTGCTTCCTGGGAAAAAAAATGCATCCTATGGAGTTAAGATTAGTCAGTTCTGAAGATCCAAATAAAGGCACATGATGAAAAAGAAGATGTGTGAAGGAGATCCATCATGGATCAGATTCTTGTACTTGATCCCTGATGGTGAGCAGTAGCAGTAGCAGGATCGCTTCTCTCTCCTCTCACCAACCGACTTCACAGGACAAAGCAATCATTCCATCCGATCTGGCCTGAAAGAAAGACACCAGCGCCAGTAGGCCATACAACACACAAACACAAACACAGATACATACTGATACAGCCACACACTGCTGCCTGCATCTTTGTTTCATCTCTGACAACAAGCTGCCCATGTCCATATCTCTCAGCTCAACGCTAAAACAAAGAAGAAAACGAAAAAAAGAGAGGAAGTCTCAAATCTGCCTGCCGCTGAGCCCTGGCCATGGATGGCCACAGCAGAAATCTAAATCTGAACAGAGGAGAAGAGGGCGCTGGCGGTCTGTCTCTTCTACTGGGCAGGGCGCGGCCTCTTGTAGCCCCCCTTGGAGGCGTCGGAGGCAGCGGGGGCGGAGCCGTTGGTGAGGGAGCTGGAGAAGGAGCAGGAGAGGGCGTTGTAGAGGTCGACGACGCGGGCGATGTTGCCGTTGAGCTCGCGGATGAGGGCGACGTTGCGGCTGAGGCCACCGGCCTCGAGCGACTCCTGGTTCTGGGTGATCTCCTGGATCAGAATCCGGTTCTTCTCCAGGATCACCTGCACCTCGGCGAAGCTCCGCTGCAGCGCCTGCACCGCCCGCCCGTTAGCCGCGCCGTTGCCCATCCCCCCGGCTCCTCCTCCGTTCGGAAGCACCTCCCGGCCGCTGCTGTTCTCCATCCTCCCTGGCCCGGTCGCCCTGATCTAATTCTGAGTGCGGGAGGAAGATGGATACCGAGGAGGGGAGGGGGGGTCGTCACGCAGGGAACGAGAGAGCGAGACAAGGCGGATGGAGGAAGGGATTTGGGGGGAGAATATATCGGGGTCGGGGCAGGGAGAGAGATGTGTGCTACGACCCGATGAGATCCTTTGACGTGGGATGAAGAGCGCTGTAATTTAGGGGGGAAAGTGCCGAGATTGCTTTCCTTCGCTTTCCCCCGTGGAGCCCTGGCTTATCTTGGCAATTGTTTCTCCATTTTTTTATGGGGCCTCTCCTCCTAACACTGGTTTGGATTTCCATGGCTTGTTTGCCATAGAGTGTGCTCCAGAAAGGATAAATGAGGTTGATAATGTGAGGAAGGGTACCTGTCATGTGTTGCATTGTTCCTGGAGGCATTGGTGGAGCTATAGCAAAGAAATAGGAAAGCAATGAACAATTTTTCACGGCAAGTGCTTATCGCCCGGATCCTTCGTAATTTGCCCAGGCCATCTGGCCGTCGTGGCTCCCACATGGGGAAGAAAGAAAGGGGATGGCTCAGCGACAGGCTATCAACCCAGCGTTACATAATAAGAATAAAGTAAATGTATAAACATACCATTGATTATCGGCGTCGTTTCCACATATGTTCGTAAGACAACAAAGGAAGGATGGAAGACCGGAGTTGGCAATGGGATGAAAGGGGTGACGAGAGATCGGATCTGGCCATGGAACGAAGGAGGAATGAGAGACCAGGTCAGGTAAGGTGAACAATGGTAGAAAGATGCTTGAACATGACCACAAAAGTGATGGGGAGAAGGGCGGGCACCTAGATCTGGCCATCGAGAGGATGAATGTGTCCTCTGTTCTCGATGGGACCAGATCTAAACGTGGGGATGACATGGAGACCAGATCTGGCCATTAGTAACTGTTTGTGGTACTAGATCTAGATACATGGAGGACAAGGAACACATTGACGGTGTTTCACCAACGCAACAAGGGATGATCGATACTTTGGAGGATGGTCGGCAAAATAGAAGGGAGATGTGGTAGCTTGTTAGCCATAATCCTCCTCGATAATCTTTTTCTTGCACTGAAACTATGCATTGCCTGTGGTCGAGAAAGAATAAATGAGGTTGATAATGTGAGGGAGGGTTCCCTGCAAAAAAAAGATAATGTGAAGGAGGGTACTTTTCATGTGTTGAATTGTTCCTCGAGGCACTACTAGAGCTATAGCAAGAAAAACATGAAAGTAATGAACAATTTTCATGGCAAATGCTTATCGCTGGGATCCTTTGTAATTTGCCCAAGCTATGTAGTTGTCCTGGCTCCCACATGGAGAAGAAAGAATGGAATGGCCCAAAGTTTGAAGCAAACATTACAAAATAAGAACAAAGCAAATATATATAAACATACCATTCATTGTCGGTGTTGTTTCCACATCAGTCCACCAGGAAACGAAGGAAGGATTGAAGACCGGACCTGCCCATGGAATGACGAGAGATCAGATCTGACCATGGAACCAAGGAAGAATGAGAGACTAAATTAGGTAACATGAACAATGGTAGAAAGATGCTTGAACCTGACCACGGTGGCGATCGGGAGAAGAGCGAGCACCTAGATCTAGCCATCGAGAGGATGCAGGCATCCCATGTCGTCGATGAGACCAGATCTAAACATGGGGATGCCATGAAGACCAAATCTAACCATCGAGAGGATGAAGGTATCCTCTGTTGCCGATAATACCAGATCTAAATGTGGGAATGACATGGAGACGAGATCTGGCCATTAGCGATTACATGCGGTACTAGATCTAGATGCATGGAGGACAGGGAAGGCGCCGATGTTGTTTCAATAATGCAACAAGGGAGGGTCGATTCTTTGGAGGATGGTAGGCAAGATAGAAGGGGGATGTGATGTTTTCGAGAGGGGGGTGGCACACCGGAGGGATGAGCCATGGTGGAGGAGTACTCTTTGAGGATGAAAGATATTTGTGTGAGTGGCCGCAATCATTATTTGTAGAGGCATGCCGCACTCCAGCACGTGGTTTATATGTGTCAAATGTTTTTTTGGTCGCCACACGTCTACACATTAATCCATTAGTGCCCCATGTCATGTGTTGTCTTGGGTATTTAGCAAAGGGACGGCCCCAAGCAACATTATAAAATAAAAATAATAATGACCATTACTTTTGAATGTCGTTGCGCTGTTAACACAACGAAAGAAGGATGATAAAGAGTATCCACCCATGGACACTGAATGTGAAGGACTGGGTCTAACCACGACAATATCGAAACAAAGATTAATATGGTCTCATCGATGATGAAGGAAGGATGAACGTCCAGATCTAGATATTCACCCTGGGCGTTCGGGTTTACCCAAATTTTCAGGTCGGGTAATTCGGGTTTTTTGAAATTCGGGTTTTCAGAAACGACTCCCGATATATCCCTAAAAAAACTAAAACCCAAAATATCAGGTACCCGAATTTTCGGGTTCGGGTAGTCCCAAATTTCCCAAACTGAACAAAGGTACTTATTGATGTGATTATTTTCCCATACTTACAAATGCGTCCATATTCTATTTGAAGTGAGATAGAAACAGTGGCAGTTGCATCAGTACGGCCGTTAATCGTCTCAAGCTGCTACAGAGTCACACGCGTGCCGAAAACATAGTACATTTGAGTGTAGTTTTTAGCAAGAGAATTCAGCATGGCAAATGTCAATTTTTAGCAGGAAAACTCAGCATGACAAATCAGTTTTCAGCAGCATAATAACATGAAAAATGATAATTTTGAACATCATAAGTGCATAATAGCATGACATTTCCGGCAACATAACATGAGAAATGGCAGTTTGCAGGAACACATTGCATGTCAATATTCAATAGCCGCAATCTTAACAGTACATAGATTCACTTCTCAGCAAATAGTAGCAACTAGCACAGGTGTTCACCATAACCCACAAGTACATCATGACAAAGATTCAAACAACATAGTAGGCTACGAGACACCAACCACGAAACATAGCATACCACAAAATAGTTCAGTTTAGACATTTAGTAGCCACGACTTGAACCAGTCATATATCATCAGCAACTCTCCAACACGAGTTCACAAGCTCATGCTGCAACAACAAGTGCGAGTTCATTGCATTATCATACAATTATAATGAGGATATGTCAATTGTCAACTTGCATGTCAAAACTTAAAATGTTATACCTTTAAGTAGATGTTTCAATGGTGGAGTTGAAGTTTCTTCCTTGTGATTTGAAAGTGGAAGACATGCTTTTGTCACTTTTATCTTGACGTTTTTCTTTGGGCCCAAATTCTTCAATTAACTATGCAATGGAAGCAATGCAAGCTATAGTGCACGATCTAATATGATGTGCAAGTCAATGAAATTATAACAACTCCAAGATCAAGAGACCAAGAATACAACAGCTAGCGCATTTAGAATTTTGAGCAAATATTTCACATAAAGAAACTAGGAAGAAATCACTATTCTATTTCCAAAAAGACAACAATGTTGTACCTTTTCCGATCATCGCCAACTCCTCCATATGTTCTTGAATGTCAATAGGTCTTCCCATTCTCAACCAATCTTGTGCACACACTAGAGTTTCCAACATGAATGGAGTAAGGGATGTACAAAAGTCATCTAAAACACGCCCACTTGTGCTGAAAGCTGACTCTGATGCTACTGTTGAAGTGGGTATAGCAAGCACATCACGGGCCAAGCGTGCCAATATTGGAAATCGAGCAACATTGTTCTTCCACCAAGCTAGAATGTCAACATTGCTATCTATATCATCGGTATCTTCAGCAAGATATTTGTTAAGTTCTGACTTGACATTCATACTCGAACCATTGTACATCTTCAACTTCTTTTTTATAACATCAGCGAGCAAGGCTCCTCTGCCTCCCTTCGGTTGTCTTGGTTCAGGTACTTTATTTGGTAATTCAGCTAGAGCATAAAGATCCCTATATTCATCAAATAAGTTAAGGAAACAAGTTTTAAGAGATTCCCAAACTTGATTTCCCTTTTCCTCACCAAATATTTCATCAACAATAGCATTTGTGAACAATGATAGCTTGTATCTTGGATCAATAACTGCAACAGCAAAATTTAGTAAATTGATATTCTCCTTCTCCTTCTTCTCCTTCCCCCTTCCCTCCCCCCTCCCCTTCTCCTTCTCTTTGTCATTCATGTCCTGCTCCTTTGTGTGCTAAAGTCCCCAGTACTTGTCAAATTTATCTTTCATTCTTTTGTCCATTGCCGCTTGCAAAGTATCAGGACTATTTATCCAAGTTTGAATCAACAAAGGCACTTCTCCAATCTCATGAACAAATCTATTGGAAGTGACACGAAGAGTAGCAGAGACCGTGAACCCCTCGAAGATCAGGTCTCCTCGGATATCAGTGATGTAGTTTAAACTTCCAAACCTGGTCTGGTGACCAGGGGCGTAACTGTTGACCTACTCAAGGTGACCGGTTGAGTTGGCACGTAGCACGAAGCCGTCAAATACGAAAAGCTGACCAGGGAGGAAGGTCTCCCTGGAGACAGCGCCATTGTCGATGACGAGGCGAGCTATCGATTCTTCTGTCGACAACACAATGAAACTCTCAATGAAAGCACCAATGTCGGTGTCAAAACCGGCAGATCTCGAGTATGGGGTCCCAAGTTGTCTGTCTAAGGATCAATGGTAACAAGGGACACTATGTTTACCCAGGTTCGGACCCTCTTAAAGGAGGTAAAACCCTACGTCCTGCTTGATTGTATTCAATGTGTATAGGGGTTACAAGAGTTGATCTACCTCGAGATCGTATTGGCTAAATTCTAGTTGCCTAGCCTGTAATTCTTCTGGTGGGCTCTACGGACTAAAACCCTCCGGTTTATATACACACCAGAGGGGCCTAGGGTTGTACAGAGTTGGCCTGCAGAGGAAGGAGACATTACACCCGAACACCAAACTTGTCGTTCTACGCACATAGGAGTCCCACCCGGACACGGGGGATAGCCTTCTGCTTTATCTTCATGGCCCATCAGTCTGGCCCATATCAAATAGTCCGGACACCCGAGGACCCCCTAGTCCTAGACTCCCTCAGTAGCCCCTGAACCAGTCTTCGATGACGATGTGTTCGGCACGCGAATTGTCTTCGGCATTGCAAGGCGGGTTCCTTCTCATGAATACTATAAGTTAGCTTCCTGCATAAAGGAACTGTGTCCGGCTCTGCATAATTAATAAAACCCTTAGCCATGAAGGCAAGACGTCGAAATAGGAACTTTACTGACAACTCTTTTGGTGAAGCATCACACTTGACTCTTTAACATTTCAAACCGTTTTCACGCCTCCCGTTTCATGTTTCGAGGCCTAGCCTCCATTGGCACGTCTTGTCGAAACAGAGATCATGCCCACCCATTACGGGATTCTCATCAATATGATTTGGGTAGTCCAACCACACCTTACGCATGATCTCGTTGGGAACAGGCGAGTTTTATGACTTGAGAGGGGGACGCTTGACATTTTCACCGTCTATAAAAGGATAAAGACCCCTAATTTTTCTTCATGCCTTACTCTAGCTTCTGTCTCTCCCAATCTCCAAGCTCCAGCGCCTAAAACTCTGATCTCTTCCACCGCTGCCTCCTTCTCCAGTAATGGCCGGGTCCGGCTCTAAGGGAAAGTGGGAGGCCTCCACCATCACGGAAAAGGACGTCAAGGATCTCCGGAGCACGGGCTATTTGTCCACGGATATCGTGCATAGGATCCCAGACAAAGATCAGGTTATTCCTACTGTAGAGCCTGGTGAGAGGGTCGTTTTCATCCCCCATTTCCTTCGGGGTCTAGGATTTCCCCCTCCACCCCTTCGTCCAGGGTATTCTCTTTTTCTACGGGATAGATTTCCATGATCTAGCCCCAAATTCCTTCCTCCACATATCGGCTTTCATAGTCGTGTGTGAGGCTCTCCTCCGCATCCCCCCACACTTAGGCCTATGGCTCAAAATCTTCAATCTGAAGCCTAGAAGGTGGTCGACAGACAGCATGCAGATTGCGGCAGAGCTATTGTAAGCAAGCTCCCCAACGCCATCTGGACAAAAGGGGCATTCATGGAAACAGTTAAGGTATGACAACAGGAGTGGTTTTACATCACCGAATCCTGTGACGCCACCTGGGCCACGCATGATTTCAGATCCGGACCTCCCGTGAGACTCACCTCATGGACCGCCAAGGGCCTTGATCGGGGGTCCAAATCGGAGGTGAAGATGCTCCAGAAGCACATCTCCGACATGTTGGGAGAGGATACCGGACTCGCAAATGTGATCCATGTGATGCTCTTCCGCCGCATCCTTCTTTGCCAGCTCCGGGCCTCCCCCATGTGGGAGTTCAATCCGGAAGAGCCACGGACCCTGAAGTGCTTCTTCGGCACCACGCATGAAGATATATGGAAGCAACTCTTCAAGGCTCGGAAAAAGTGGCCAAAGAAGACCGAGGACATCGAACTCGACATCGAGAACCCAGCCACGGCGGTAAGCATAATCTTTCCGAAGACCTATCCAGTCAATATTTCAGGTATAACAGAAATTATATTGCCTGCTTTCCTTACAGGTCTGGACGGCAAAGGCGGAGCGGATCAACTGTCCGGCACCTCTGCCTTAGGACCTGGCCACACTCCAGCTAACGGAGATGCTAGACCCGGCGCCCTATCAGGCGCCGGAGAAGAAGCCCAAGAAGAAGAAAGGCAAGGAGGCCAAGGGCGGCCCCCGCCCAAAGGGCCCTTCAGAAACAGTGTCCAGAGAGACCGAAGCCCTCTCTTCCCATGAAGGATATGAGGAAGAAGAGGAGGAGGTGGTGGAAAGCGACTCTCCTCATAAGGGGAGGAAGAAGAAGAGGGAGGCCTCCAAAGACCCGGATGTCGGCGTTCTGGCAATGGGGGTCCCCAGACTTGCCTGCCTGCGGCCCCATGGTGTGGCTTTGCTAGCAGGCCTGTAGGGCCCATCTTCATCAACAAGGCATTCAAGACCTTCGTGAGGGGCCAAGCCTCGCGAGGCGGATGACGCAAGACCTCCTCAGGAGCGGTCTTGCCAGGAAGGCTCACGAGGGGCGGAGAGTTCAAGGCTAGGCAAACTTCGTGAGGTTCTCGTGACGTGAGCCATGACGACCGAGACCATGCGGGCGCCAGGCGGGCACCGGCGCGCGCAACATCCTTGTTTCCTCTTTGATGCTAAGGGGGCAAGCGCAGGCGCGGAGTACCGAGGCATCAAGCAAAGGTTTCCATATTGGTGCAACAAGACCAAGACCAGAAGGACGGCAAGACGGAGGTCACCATGGAGCCCAAGGCGGCGTCACCACCAGAGCCTTTTATAGGCGAAGACCACTTTGTCAAGATAAGCTGTACTAGTTGTCCCCTTTCAAATTGGCCATTGTTGGATCCCTTCCCGCTCAATATTTGGGGAGAGGACCAGGGCCTCTATAAATAGGACTAGCCACCACCGTAGCTAGGGCGACCTAATCAAAAAAGGAGAAGCCGGAGCTGATCAAATCCGCACACACAAGTTCGCCAAGCACAAGAACACCTCAACCTCAGGAGGTTGTTCTTCCCCTTGTACTGATCATCATCAGCCCAAGAGGAAATCCACCACCACAACACTAGAGTAGGGTATTACACCACAACGCTGGCCCGAACCAGTATAAATCTTGTGTCCCTTGTGTTGTGAGTTCGTCGAGTTAGTTCGTAAGATCTTAGCCGAGTTAGGATGTGGATCGGTAGGGGGAATCTTCGCACGCACCCCAGTGTTCGAACCTTAAGGGTTTTGCCAGAACCCGCGATCCGACATTTGGCGCGCTAGGTAGGGGTGCGCCGAAGGTTCCCTTCCATCGCTCCGTGTCACGTCACTTCATCGCCCTCTACGGGGACTGGCTTGCCCGCATCGCCGAGCTTGTCTGTGCCCGCAGGGGCTCCCCTGCGTCGTCCCTCTCTCTGCCTCGCCCTCCGCTAACCACGGGCGATGCAACTCACGAAGCACCTCCACCACCTATGCAGCAAGACAGCGCCCTAGCGCCGAGGCGCGCAGCTCCACGGCGCGACCCTCCGCGTCCTACGCCTGTGCGTGAAGAAAGAAGGTGTCAAGAAGTCCCTCGACCGCAAGAGAAAGCTCCGTGATACGTCTCCAACGTATCTATAATTTTTGATTGCTCCATGCTATATTATCTACTGTTTTGGACTATATTGGGCTTTATTTTCCACTTTTATATTATTTTTGGAACTAACCTATTAACCGGAGGCCCAGCCCAGAATTGCTGTTTTTTTGCCTATTTTAGTGTTTCGAAGAAACAGAATATCAAACGAAGTCCAAACGGAATAAAATCTTCGGGAACGTGATTTTCTCACCGAACGTGATCCAGGAGACTTGGACCCTACTCCAGGGGGTCAAAGAGGAGGTCACGAGGGTGGGGGCGCCCCCTAGGGCGCCCCCCTGCCTTGTGGGCCCCTTGGTGCTCCACCGACGTACTCCTTCCTCCTATATATACACACGTACCCCCAAACGATCAGAACAGGAGCCAAAAACCTAATTCCACCGTCGCAACTTTCTGTATCCACGAGATCCCATCTTGGGGCCTGTTCCGGAGCTCCGCCGGAAGAGGGCCGTCATCACGGAGGGCTTCTACATCATCCTATCCCCTCCGATGAAGTGTGAGTAGTTTACCTCAGACCTTCGGGTCCATAGTTAGTAGCTAGATGGCTTCTTCTCTCTCTTTGAATCTCAATACAAAGTTCTCCCCCTCTCTTGTGGAGATCTATTCGATGTAATCTTCTTTTTGCGGTGTGTTTGTTGAGACGATGAATTGTGGGTTTATGATCAAGTCTATCTATGAATAATATTTGAATCTTCTCTGAATTCTTTTATGTATGATAGGTTATCTTTGCAAGTCTCTTCGAATTATCCGTTTGGTTTGGCCAACTAGATTGGTAGTTCTTGCCATGGGAGAAGTGCTTAGCTTTGGGTTCGATTTTGCGATGTCCTTTTCAATGTCAGAAGGGGTAGCAAGGCACGTATTGTATCGTTGCCATCGAGGATAACAAGATGGGGTTTATTTCATATTGCATGAATTTATCTCTCTACATCATGTCATCTTGCTTAAAGCGTTACTCTGTTTTTAACTTAATACTCTAGATGCATGCTGGATAGCGGTCGATGAGTAGAGTAATAGTAGTAGATGCAGAATCGTTTCGGTCTACTTGTCATGGACGTGATGCCTATATACATGATCATGCCTAGATATTCTCATAACTATGCTCAATTCTGTCAATTGCTCAACAGTAATTTGTTCACCCACCGTAGAATACTTATGCTCTTGAGAGAAGCCACTAGTGAAACCTATGGCCCCTGGGTCTATTCTCATCATATCAATCTCCATCACTTTAATCTTGCTTTGCTTTTATTTTGCCTTTACTTTTTACTTTGCATCTTTATACCAAAAATACCAAAAATATTATATCTATCAGATCTCACTCTCGTAAGTGACCGTGAAGGGATTGACAACCCCTAATCGCGTTGGTTGCGAGTAGCTATCGCTTTGTGCAGGTACGAGGGACTTGAGCGTGGCCTCCTACTGGATTGATACCTTGGTTCTCAAAAACTGAGGGAAATACTTACACTACTCTGCTGCATCATCCCTTCCTCTTCGGGGAAAACCAACCCAAGCTCAAGACGTAGCACTCCGCCACTCCTTGCACCGCCGCGCCAGGATCATTTGCTGCGGCAAGGCCCCGCGCCGCTTGCCGTAGCGGCGCACGGGCGCCAAGACCAAGTTCCACCTCCAAGGTGGGCCCCGGTGACCATGGCCGGCTGCCGCGCCTTCACCCCCGAGCTGCGTAGCGTCACCTGGCCGGGCAAGTTGAAGCCAGATCTGCCTCCTCGCTATGATGGCACCCCTGACCCCGTGGAGTTCCTGTAGCTCTACGAGCTGAGCATCGAGGCGGCAACAACGATGAGAAAGTCATGGCGAACTGGTTTCCCATGGCCCTCAAGGATGGCGCCCGCTCTTGGCTCCTGAACCCGCCTCCAGGCTCGATTTCCTCCTAGGACGAGATGCGCAACCACTTCATCGCCAACTTCCAGGGCACTCGCGACCGCCCCCCGGTCGCGGGTGACCTGCGCCGCATCAAGCAACAACCAGGAGAGACCCTACAGAAGTACATCCAGCGCTTCAACAACACGCGAATCAAGATCCCCAAGGTGACCGACGAGGCCATCATCTCAGCATTCTCCGACGGCGTCTGTGACGTCAAGATGAAGGAGGAGCTCGCCATCCATGAGGAGTTGTGCACGACCTTGGAGCTGTTCAACATCGTGACCAAGTGTGCAAGTGCTGAGGATGGGCGCCTCTCCCTCCTCGAGCTCCCTGCTGCGGACCCAGAGGAGAAGAAGAGCAAGGCCAAGGACGTGAAGCGCAAAGTAGTGGCCGTGCTCGCGGCGGAGCCAGACACCAAGCGTGACAGAGACCAGGCCGAGTCATCCAAGAGCAGCGGACCGTCCTGCGCCTTCCATAACCTGCATACCCAGAACACCAGTGGCTGTCAAGAGCTCAGAGCCATTCGAGAAGGATGCTTCAGTCGACGCCCCGAGCGCAGTGACCGGGGCTACGACCGAGGAGGATGACATGGTGGCAGACGCTGGGACGACCGTGGCCCGCGCCAGGAGTGGCACGACCGGCCTCGTGAGGACTGCCGGCAGGATTAGCCTCGTGAGGGCACCTGGAGGGACCAGCCTCGTGAGGATCATCCTCAAGGCAATGTTGGCCTTCCTCCACTACCGCCACCACCCAGAAGGAATGACGACCACCATCAAGACGAGGGGCTGGGGGCTTCCAGGAGCCGCGCGCTATCGCCTGCATCTTGGGCGGAGCTCAAGCCCCAGCTTCGTAGCGTATCTTCAAACAGTTTGCTCACGAAGTGACCGCAGTCCTCCCCAAGATCGAGGCCACACGCCCGCTCAGATGGTCCAAGTGCCCCATCACGTTCAGTTCAGCAGATCAGCTCAAGTGCGTAGCTGCTGTAGGCGTCCTCCCAATGCTTTGTTCACCAGTCATCAGCAATGTGCAAGTTACCAAGACCCTCATCGACGACGGCGCAGGGCTCAATGTCATGTCCATCGACACGTTCGACAGCCTCCAAGTGCCATATGACTAGCTTCAATCTACCAAGCCTTTCTTAGGAGTGACCGACGGCTCTACTACCCCGATCGGGCAGGTCCGCCTCCCCGTTACCTTCGGAGAACGCAACAACTACCACACCGAACTCATCGACTTCGACGTCGCCTACATCCACCTGCCATACAACGCCATCCTCGGGTATCCATCACTGGCCAAGTTCATGGCGGTGACCCATCACGGCTACAATGTCCTCAAGATGCCGGGAAGCGGCGGAATCATCACAGTCCCGTGCGAGGAAAGAGATGTGGTGTGCTCCCTCGAGCGTGCCTTCCAAGCTGCAGCAATCGACGACCCCGACAGCCAGGGCGAGCGCCCCTCTTGAGGCCACCCCCAAGAAGAAGAAGCAGTTACTCCACGTAGGGCCTCAGGCAAGCGGCGCCTCGTCAGGATCGGCGCCCGCGCCTGGGGCGCCTCCCTCCATCGCATAGGAAAGCATGCCCAGCGCCCCTCTCGGGCAGGGCTCGGGGGCTCTCTTCTGGAGGGCCTCAGACTTTGCCAACATCACGAGGGAGGTGCTTGGGAACCACTTGGAGGCGTGCTTCGCGGCACGTTTCCCTCAGGAGAACACATGGCAAGGAGTGCCCACTGCTCAGGAGTTCATCACCAAAACCACTCAGGAACTGCAAGACGCAAGGGCCATGCGCGGCGGCCGCCGCTCACCAGGCGCAGCTCCCCATCCAGGCGAGGATGTCGGGCTACGCGTCTGCATCGACGTCCCAGGGCTCAACCAGGCTGCCTCTCAGGAGCTTTTCTGGCCTTCACACGTGGGATGCTGCAAGGGCCCACCTCACAGCTACGTTCGCATGCCTTTTGGCCCACCGAGCGTGGCGACCGCCTATCAACGCAACCTGCGGAGCATCCTGGCGGCTCAGGAGGCCAGACACTGATACGTCCATTTTGCATCATGCTTTTATATCGATATTTATCGCATTATGGACTGTTATTTCACTTTATGTCACAAATACTTATGGCTATTCTCTCTTACTTTACAAGGTTTACATAAGGAGGGAGAATGCCGGCAGCTGGAATTCTGGTCTGGAAAAGGAGCAAATATTAGAGACCTATTCTGCGCAACTCCAAAAGTCCTGAAACTCCATGGAACGTCTTAAAAGAAATAAAGAAAAATACACGTCAAAGATGAAGGCCAGGGGGCCCACACCCTGCTCACGAGGGTGGGGGGCGCCCCCCCTAGGGCGCGCCCCCCTACCTCATGGGCCCCCTGGTGGCTCTCCGACGTCCATCTTCTCCTATATGAGGTCTTTCGATGAGAAAAAAATAAAAAGGAACTTTTTGGGACGAGACTCCGCCTCCACGAAACGGAACCTTGGCAGATCCAATCTAGAGCTCCGGCAGAGCTGTTCTGCCGAGGAAACTTCCCTCCGGGAGGGGGAAATCATCACCATCGTCATCACCAACGCTCCTCTCATCGGGAGAGGGCAATCTCCATCAACATCTTCACCAGCACCATCTCATCTCCCAACCTAGTTCATCTCTTGTATCCAATTCTTGTCTCAAAGTCCGGGATTGGTGCTAGTTGGTTGCTAGTAGTGTTGATTACTCCTTGTAGTTGATGCTAGTTGGTTTATTTGGTGGAAGATCATATGTTCAGATCCTATATGCATATTATTACCCCTCTGATTATGAACATGAATATGCTTTGTGAGTAATTACGTTCGTTCCTGAGGACAAGTGAGAAGTCTTGCTATGAGTAGTCATGTGAATTTGGTATTCGTTTGATATTTTGATAAGATGTATGTTGTCTAGCCTCTAGTGGTGCTATGTGAACGTCGACTACATAACACTTCACCATTATTTGGGCCTAGAGGAAGGCATTGGGAAGTAATAAGTAGATGATGGGTTGCTAGAGTGACAGAAGCTTAAACCCTAGTTTATGCGTTGCTTCGTAAGGGGCTGATTTGGATCTATATGTTTCATGCTATGGTTAGGTTTACCTTAATACTTTTGTTGTAGTTGCGGATGCTTGCAATAGAGGTTAATCATAAGTGGGATGCTTGTTCAAGTAAGAACAGCACCCAAGCACCGGTCCACCCACATATCAAATTATCAAAGTATCAAACGCGAATGATATGAACGTGATGAAAACTAGCTTGACGATATTCCCATGTGTCCACGGGAGTGCTTTTCCTTATATAAGATTTTGTCCAGGATTGTCCTTTGCTACAAAAAGGGATTGGGCCACCTTGCTGCACTTTATTTACTTTTTTTACTTGTTGCTCGTTACAAGTTATCTCATCACAAAACTATCTGTTACCACTTATTTCAGTACTTGCAGAGAATACCTTGCTGAAAACCACTTATCATTTCCTTCTGCTCCTCGTTGGGTTCGACACTCTTACTTATCTAAAGGACTACGATAGATCCCCTATACTTGTGGGTCATCAAGACTCTTTTCTGGCGCCTTTGCCGGGGAGTGTAGCGCCTTTGGTAGGTGGAATTTGGTAAGGAAAATGTATATAGTGTGCTGAAATTTACTGTCACTTGTTACTATGGAAAGTAATTCTCTGAGGGGCTTGTTCGGGGTATCTTCACCTCGTCCAGTAGAGCAAAGAGTTGCTCCTCAACCTACTGAACCTATTGAAAAAGAAACTCCTTTTAAATTTCCTTCGGGTATGATGGAAAAACTGCTAGCTAACCCTTTTACAGGAGATGGAACAAAGCATCCTGATGAGCACTTAATATATGTGGATGAAGTTTGTGGATTAGTTAAGCTTCCAGGTATACCCGATGATGTTGTTAAGAAGAAGGTCTTCCCTTTATCTTTGAAGGGAGACGCATTGATATGGTATAGGCTATGTGATGATATGAGATCATGGGGCTATAAAAGATTGAAGTTGGAATTTCATCAAAAGTATTACCCTATGCATCTTGTTCATCGTGATTGCAATTATATATATAATTTCTGGCCTCGCGAAGGAGAAAGCATCGCTCAAGCTTGAGGGAGGCCTAAATCAATGTTATATTCATGCCCCAATCATGAGCTCCCGAGAGAAATAATTATGCAAAGTTTTTATGCTCGGCTTTCTGGAAACAATCGCACCATGCTCGATACTTCTTGTGCTGGCTCTTTTATGATGAAGACTATTGAATTCAGATGGAATTTATTGGATAGAATTAAACGCAACTCTAAATATTGGGACCTTGACGAAGGTAAGGAGTCAGGTATGACACCTAAGTTTGATTGTGTTAAATCTTTTATGGATACCGATATTTTCCGTAAGTTTAGCACTAAATATGGACTTGACTCTGAGATTGTAGCTTCTTTCTGTGAATTTTTTGCTACTTATGTTGATCTCCCTAAGGAGAAGTGGTTTAAATATCATCCCCCCATAGAAGTAAAAGTAGCTGCACCTATTAAAGTTGAAGAAAAGACTGTCACTTATAATGATCCTATTGTTCCTACTTCTTATGTTGAGAAACCACCTTTCCCTGTTAGAATAAAGGATCATGCTAAAGCTTCAACTGTTGTTCGTAAAAGCAATATTAGAACTTATACACCTCCTGAGCAAGTTAAAGTAGAACCTAATATTGCTATTGTTAAAGATCTCTTGTCTGATAATATTGATGGGCATGTTATTCAGTTTGAAGTTGAAACTGCTAGAATTGCTAAACCTTGTGCTAAAGATAAACATTGACCCATGGTAGGCGTGCCTGTTATTTCTGTTAAAATAGGAGATCATTGTTATCATGGCTTATCTGATATGGGTGCTAGTGCTAGTGTTATACCTCATGACTTATACAAAGAAATTAAGAATGAAATTGCACCTGTTGAGTTAGAAGATATTGATGTTACTATTAAACTTGCCAATAGAGATACTATTTCACCAATTGGAATTGTTAGAGATGTTGAAGTCTTGTGTGGGAAAACGAAGTATCCTGCTGATTTTCTTGTTCATACTTCTCCTCAAGATAGCTTTTGTCCCATTATATTTGGTAGACCCTTCTTGAATACTGTCAATGCTACCATAGATTGCACAAAGAATGTTGTTACTGTTGGCTTGGATGATATGGTTCATGAGTTTAATTTCTCTAAATTTAGTAAACAACATCGTGAGGAAGAATTACCTAGTAAGGATGAAATTATTGGTCTTGCTTCTATTGCCGTACCTCCTAGTGATCCTTTAGAACACTATTTGCTAGACCATGAAAATGATATGTTCCCGAATGAAAGAAGGGAAATAGATGAAGTATTCTTTAAACAGGAACCTATTCTGCATCACAACTTGCCTGTTGAAATCTTAGGGGATCCTCCTCCACCCAAGGGTGATCCCGTGTTTGATCTTAAACCTTTGCCTGATAATCTTAAATATGCTTATCTTGATGAAAAGAAGATATATCCTGTTATTATTAGTGCTAACCTTTCAGAGCATGAAGAAGAAAGATTATTGAAAACTCTAAAGAAGCATCGTGCTGCTATTGGATATACTCTTGATGATCTTAAGGGCATTAGTCCCACTCTATGTCAACATAAAATAAATTTGGAAGCAGATGCCAAACCAGTTCGTGATCCTCAACGACATCTGAATCCTAAAATGAAAGAAGTAGTAAGAAAAGAAATACTAAAGCTTCTGGAGGTAGGTATAATCTATCATGTTGCTGATAGCGAGTGGGTAAGTCCTGTCCATTGTGTCCCTAAGAAGGAAGGTATTACTGTTGTTCCTAATGATAAAGATGAATTGATTCCACAAAGAATTATCACAGGTTATAGGATGGTAATTGATTTCCGCAAATTAAATGAAGCTACTAAGAAAGATCATTACCCGTTACCTTTTATTGATCAAATGCTAGAAAGATTATGCAAACATACACACTATTGCTTTCTAGATGGTTATTCTGGTTTCTCTCAAATACCTGTGTCGGCTAGAGATCAATCAAAGACTACTTTACATGCCCTTTTGGTACTTTTTGCTTATAGAACGCATGCCTTTTGGTTTATGTAATGCACCTGCCACCTTTCAAAGATGCATGATGGCTATATTCTCTGACTTTTGTGAAAAGATTTGTGAGGTTTTTATGGACGACTTTTCCGTCTATGGTTCCACTTTTGATGATTTCTTGAGCAATCTTGATCGAGTTTTGCAGAGATGTGAAGAAACTAATCTTGTCTTGAATTGGGAAAAGTGCCACTTTATGGTTAATGAAGGTATTGTCTTGGGGCACAAAGTTTCCGAAAGAGGTATTGAAGTTGATAAAGCCAAGGTTGATGCTATTGAAAAGATGCCATGTCCCAAGGACATCAAAGGTATAAGAAGTTTCCTTGGTCATGCTAGATTTTATAGGAGATTCATTAAGGACTTCTCCAAAATTTCTCGGCCTCTGACTAATTTATTGCAAAAAGATATACCATTTGTCTTTGATGATGATTGTGTAGAAGCATTTGAAATACTTAAGTAAGCATTAGTCTCTGCACCTGTTGTTCAGCCACCTGATTGGAACCTACCCTTTGAAATTATGGTGATGCTAGTGATTATGCTGTAGGTGCTATTCTAGGGCAAAGAGTTGATAATAAATTAAATGTTATTCCATTATGCTAGTAAGACTCTAGACAATGCTCAAAGAAATTATGCTACTACTGAAAAAGAGCTTTTAGCAGTTGTATTTGCTTATGATAAGTTCAGATCTTATATTGTTGATTCTAAAGTAACTATTCAAACTGATCATGCTGCTATTAAATATATTATGGAAAAGAAAGATGCTAAACCTAGACTTATTAGATGGGTTCTCTTGCTACAAGAATTTGATTTGCATATTGTTGATAGAAAAGGAGCTGAGAACCCCGTTGTAGACAACTTATCTAGGTTAGAGAATGTTCTTGATGACCCACTACCTATTATTGATAGCTTTCCTGATGAACAATTAAATGTTATAAGTACTTCTCGTAGTACTCCATGGTATGCTGATTATGCTAATTATATTGTTGCTAAATTTATACCACCTAGCTTCACATACCAACAAAAGAAAAAGCTCTTCTATGATTTGAGACATTACTTTTGGGATGACCCACATCTTTATAAAGAAGGAGTAGATGGTGTTATTAGACGTTGTGTACCTGAGCATGAACAGGAACAATCCTACGTAAGTGTCATTCCGAGTCTTATGGAGGACACCACGCTGGAGATAGAACTGCACATAAGGTATTGCAATCTGGTTTTTATTGCCTACTCTCTTCAAGGATGCCCGTAAGTTTGTCTTGTCTTGTGATGAATGTCAAAGAATTGGTAATATTAGTAGACGTCAAGAAATGCCCATGAATTATTCACTTGTTATTGAACCATTTGATGTTTGGGGCTTTGATTATATGGACCTTTTCCTGCCTCTAATGGATACACACATATTTTAGTTGTTGTTGATTACGTTACTAAGTGGGTAGAAGCTATTCCAACTAGTAGTGCTGATCATAACACTTCTATTAAAATGCTTAAGGAAGTTATTTTTCCCGAGGTTTGGAGTCCCTAGATATTTAATGACTGATGGTGGTTCACACTTTATTCATGGTGCTTTCCGTAAAATGCTTGCTAAATATGATGTTAATCATAGAATTGCATCTCCTTATCACCCACAGTCTAGTGGTCAAGTAGAGTTGAGCAATAGAGAGCTCAAATTAATTTTGCAAAAGACTGTTAATAGGTCTAGAAAGAATTGGTCTAAGAAACTTGATGATGCGTTATGGGCTTATAGAACTGCATACAAAAATCCTATGGGTATGTCTCCATATAAAATGGTTTATGGAAAAGCATGTCACTTACCTCTCGAACTAGAACATAAAGCATATTGGGTTATTAAAGAGCTTAACTATGATTTTAAACTTGCCGGTGAAAAGAGGCTATTTGATATTAGCTCACTTGATGAATGGAGAACCCAAGCTTATGAAAATGCCAAGTTGTTTAAATAAAAAGTTAAAAGATGGCATGACAAAAGGATACAAAAGCGTGAGTTTAATGTAGGTGATTATGTATTGCTATACAACTCTCGTTTAAGATTTTTTGCAGGAAAACTTCTCTCTAAAATGGGAAGGCCCCTATGTTATCGAGGAGGTCTATCGTTCCGGTGCCATAAAAATCAACAACTTCGAGGGCACAAATCCGAAGGTGGTAAACAGTCAAAGAATCAAACATTATATCTCAGGTAATCCCATAAATGTTGAAACCAATATTATTGAAACCGTAACCCCGGAGGAATACATAAGAGACACTTTCCGGAATGTTTCAGACTCCGAAAAGGAATAGGTATGTGGTACGGTAAGTAAACCGACTCCAAAACAATTTTTAAGGCATTATTTCTCCGTTTTGGAATATTTATAAAAATAGAAAAATAAGTAGCAGTCCGGGAAGGACACGAGGGCGGGTGGTGGGCGCGCCCTACCCCCCTGGGTGTGCCCCCTACCTCATGAGCACCTCGTGTGCCTTCCGGACTCCGTTTTCTTGCACGTTACGTATTTTGGTCGGTAAAAATTCATTATATAATCTCCCTGGGGTTTTGACTCCCGTATCACGCAAAAATCTCCTGTCTTTGTTTTGAGCTGTTTTTCTGACAGATCTAGATTATCATGACGTCCCCAAGTGCTTCCAAGGACAAGTTCTTCAAGAAGGTCATCAACCCTTACCTCGCGGAGGTACTGTGACACCCTCAAACCATTGAGATGCGTGATGGGTTGTTGCACATCCGCGATGTTGAGGGACCAAAGGGAACCGGATGCGTGGAGACGAGGCTCGAAGCAATGGAGCAACAAATTTTCAAGTGGAAGGGGATGGTGGAGCGTGGAATCAACGCTAGCCACACGATGCTCGCGGAGTTCACTAACAACTACAGGCCGGATGCCAAGAACACCGAGGAGGCCATCTTCAAGCTATATGAGAAGATCGAGCACCTCCAAGCCCAAATCTATGACCTGCAAAACCAAAACTGTGAGTATGAATATAGATTCAAAAGAATGAGTTTGGCTGCAGATTCGAGGATTCCGGAGACTTGATCATCCTTCTATGATGGTGAACCTATGCCTTGGAAGATGGATGACAAGCTCGCATCATCAACAACACCTCCACCTTCTTCACCGACCAAGGAGATATAATCACATGGGTATGGGCACTCCCCTTGGCAACTGCCAAGCTTGGGGGAGGTGCCTCGGTATCGTTTCACAATCACAACTCCTATCTTTACCGTTTTCTCAGTTCGATCCTATTAGTAGTATCTTGATCTAGTAGAATAAAGTTTATGGCATGATCTAGTTTTGAGTTTTGCTTTATGATCTCTCTATGTAATCGAGTCCGTGAGCTATATATAATAAAGATTAGTGTTGAGTCAAGGGCTTGATTATTTTGCCATGATCTTGGGTGAATAAAAAAAGAGAAAAGGAATAAAAAGAAACAAAAAGTTCATATTGATCTTATTGAGAGTAATGACTTCACATAGAAAGAGTATGATGATTAAAAGTTGTTGGGAGTTGGCAGACATAGCTTTGGTCATTGATGCAATTAATAGGAAGTAATAAGGAAAGAGAGGTTTTCACATATAGATATATTATCATTGACATCTTCTATGATTGGGAGCACTCATTAAAATATGACATGCTAAAGAGTTGATGTTGGACAAGGAAGACGACGTAATGAGTCATGTCTTTCTTATATCTGAGATAAAGTATGTTATCATGGATCCTCTAACTTGTTGAGCTTGCCTTTCCCCTCATGCTAGCCAAATTCTCAGCACCAAGTAGAAATACTACTTGTGCTTCTAAATACCCTTAAACCAGTTTTGCCATGAGATTCCACCATATCTACCTATGGATTGAGTAAGATCCTTCAAGTAAGTTGTCATCGGTGCAAAGCAATAAAAATTGCTCTAAATATGTATGATTGATTGGTGTGGGAGAAATAAGCTTTATACGATCTTGTGATGTGGAAGTAATAAAAGCGACGGACTGCATAATAAAGGTTCATATCACAAGGGGCAATATAAAGTGACGTTCTTTCGCATTGAGATTTTATATATCCAACCATAAAAGCGCATGGCAACCTCTGCTTCCCTCTGCGAAGGGCCTATCCTTTATTATTATCTTCTACCTTATGCAAGAGTCATGGTGATCTTCACCTTTTCTTTTTCATTTTATCCTTTGGCAAGCTCAGCATGTTGGAAAGAACATGATATATATATATATCTAATTGGATGTAGGGGAGCATGAACCATTATTGTTGACATTACCTTTGAGGTAAAAGGTTGTGGGGCAAAACTATAAGCCCCTATCTTTCTCTCTGTCCGATTAAAACTCCGTAAAGTGTTAGCAATTATGGAGGACTAAATGATAGTTGAGTATGTGGACTTGCTTTTTAGCTCTGACATAGACTCTTTCCGATGTTATGATAAATTGCAATTGCTTCAATGACTGAGATTATAGTTAGTCGGAGCCCAATAAGGTTTATGATATATACTCTTGCATTGTGAATAGATCATCACTAGAACATAAGTAATCATATGACAAAATCTATATATGTTGATGTTATGAGAATAATCATGATGCCTTCATGTCCGTATTTTATTTTTATCGATGCCTCCCCCTCTAAACATGAGGACATATTTATTGTTATCAGCTTTTCGCTTGAGGACAAGCGAGGTCTAAGCTTGGGGGAGTTGATACGTCCATTTTGCATCATGCTTTTATATCGATATTTATCGCATTATGGACTGTTATTTCACTTTATGTCACAATACTTATGGCTATTCTCTCTTATTTTACAAGGTTTACATAAGGAGGGAGAATGCCGGCAGCTGGAATTCTGGTCTGGAAAAGGAGCAAATATTAGAGACCTATTCTGCGCAACTCCAAAAGTCCTGAAACTCCATGGAACATCTTAAAAGAAATAAAGAAAAATCCACGCCAAAGATGACGGCCAGGGGGCCCACACCCTGCTCACGAGGGTGGGGGGCGCCCCCCCTAGGGCGCGCCCCCTACCTCGTGGGCCCCCTGGTGGCTCTCCGACGTCCATCTTCTCCTATATGAGGTCTTTCGATGAGAAAAAAAATAAAAAGGAACTTTTCGGGACGAGACTCCGCCGCCATGAGACGGTACCTTGGCGGATCCAATCTAGAGCTCCGGCAGAGCTGTTCTGCCGGGGAAACTTCCCTCCGGGAGGGGGAAATCACCACCATCGTCATCACCAACGCTCCTCTCATCGGGAGAGTGAAATCTCCATCAACATCTTCACTAGCACCATCTCATCTCCAAACCCTAGTTCAGCTCTTGTATCCAATTCTTGTCTCAAAGTCCGGGATTGGTGCTAGTAGGTTGCTAGTAGTGTTGATTACTCCTTGTAGTTGATGCTAGTTGGTTTATTTGGTGGAAGATCATATGTTCAGATCCTATATGCACATTAATACCCCTCTGATTATGAACATGAATATGCTTTGTGAGTAATTACGTTCGTTCCTAAGGACAAGCGAGAAGTCTTGCTATGAGTAGTCATGTGAGTTTGGTATTCGTTTGATATTTTGATAAGATGTATGTTGTCTAGCCTCTAGTGGTTCTATGTGAACGTCGACTACATAACACTTCACCATTATTTGGGCCTAGAGGAAGGCATTGGGAATTAATAAGTAGATGATGGGTTGCTAGAGTGACAGAAGCTTAAACCCTAGTTTATGCGTTGCTTCGTAAGGGGCTGATTTGGATCCATATGTTTCATGCTATGGTTAGGTTTACCTTAATTCTTTTGTTGTAGTTGCGGATGCTTGCAATAGAGGTTAATCATAAGTGGGATGCTTGTTCAAGTAAGAAGAGCACCCAAGCACCGGTCCACCCACATATCAAATTATCAAAGTATCGAACGCGAATCATATGAACGTGATGAAAACTAGCTTGATGATATTCCCATGTGTCATCGGGAGCGTTTTTCCTATTATAAGAGTTTGTTCCGGCTTGTCCTTTGCTACAAAAGGATTGGGCCACCTTGCTGCACTTTATTTACTTTTGTTACTTGTTGCTCGTTACAATTTATCCTATCACAAAACTATCTGTTACCACTTATTTCAGTACTTGCAGAGAATACCTTGCTGAAAACTGCTTATCATTTCCTTCTGCTCGTCGTTGGGTTCGACACTCTTACTTATAGAAAGGACTACGATAGATCCCCTATACTTGTGGGTCATCAGGCACCACGCTGTGCTGACGGAGATGAAGACGGTCCTCAAGGAACCCCCTCGACCCCTAGAGCCACCCGAGGCTCAGGGTCCCGGTGGCTCATGAGGAGTAGCCCCTTCGCCGCATACCTTCAGCTGCCCCAACTCTCCTTCGTAAATAGAACCAGGTGACATTTTCCAAGTTCATTCAGCTGGGAGCGCCCCCAGGGCTGCATCATTCCCAGGCCGCGTGGGTCCGTCCTCGTGGCATGTATCTTTCCTTGTTTATGTCTTTAGCTTACCTTGCTGGGGCGCCCCTCGGGCTGCATCATCCCCAAGCCGCTCGGGCCGGACCCAGTGGCGTGTATCGTTATGCATTTACCTGAGCTAGGTTGCCTTTCATGCTTAATCTATCTATGACTATCACATGCTCGATCGCCACCCACCATGGGAACCGCGCGACGGCCGTCTTTCCTCAGGACCCTTCGCGTGAGTAAGTTAAGCACGACGTTTGTGCTCGGGCCCGTCCCTACAGTGTCGATAAATCCAGCGGCTGAGCTATGTCTGGCGGGCCGGCCCCATTCACGTCACCTCCTGGGGCCATTGGTGCTTATCTTTCTCACGCGATAACCTCAGGAGATTCGTTCGGTGCAGGTTGTCTAACCATCTCGCAGGACCAAGACAGCGAACAAGAACCAAGACCAGGCACAACCCGCCTTGAGGTAGGGCCTTGTGAGTCCCGCGCTGGCTCACGAGTGCCCAAAAACACCTCGCATGGCTCTGCTGTGCAAGCCACGTGTCAGGGCGGGGCTGTACACGCCCCGGGGGCTCTCCGCAGTAGGGAGTCCCCTCTCACGCACCAGAAGCAAATCAGCAATCACCACGGCGACCCTTGCCCTTCCTCATGCTAACTTGCAGGAACCTCCTGATGGCCACAGCAGGCGGTACCGCGGACTCTCCCACTTCTCTCATGCGATTCACTTGCGCGTTAAAAGGGGGGCTCTTGAGCATCGCGCCTCCGGAGCTCTTACTGGCTCTCCAGCCCTCACCTCCTGGCCTTGACCATGGCACGCGACCTGGCATACCAGCGGCGGCTGAGCTCGCTCGAGGGCCGGGACCTGAGGACGCAAAGCACCAAGAAGAACATGGAAGGGAGGGGGAGGCCCGCACGGGCCTGACCTAGCTACACCACGGTGGCCGACGTACGAGTTCGGCATGACTCGAGGAGCCGACCCCGGACAACCAAGATAAGTTCTCGCTCTGGATCCACCAGTCGCTACGACACGAGACCCTCGCTCACTCCCTTCGCTGCCCTGCTGCGGCAACGTTTTCTTCCTTTCCCATCCTAAGACAGCTGGTTGCACGCTAAAGGGGTCTCTTGAGCATCGCGCCTCAGGAGCTCTTACTAGACCTCGGGCCGCTCACCTCCTGGCCTTGACCATGGCAGGCGACCTGGCATACCAGCAATGGCTGTAGCCTGCCTGAGGACCAGGACCTATCAGCGTAGAGCACCAAGTTGCCGCGGGATTGGAAAGGGGAGGCCGAGCCTCAGCAGGATATGCGCGCGCAGATCTTCATAATGAGGGCAATGTTGACAAAAGGCATTACAGACGCTTTACACGCCCCCACGGGGGTTCATTTCTTGATTCCTCGCATGGAACAAAAGGGAAGGAATTCATATGAGTTCTATCTACACGCACCAAATGTCACCGACGCCATCATCAATAGTGGGCCACGTGAGGCCGGCGCCAACCCCATCAAGATCAGCGGCGATGGCGGCTGGACGCTACAGCCCTGCTCCGGGCTCGGCGGGAGCTCGGGGGCACGTAGCTGTCATCGCTCGTCTCCGGAGACTCCACGAGCTCGGGAGAGTCGCTGGACCACCAGGAGTCGCCGCTGTCGCTGGAGGAGCTGCAGGCGAGGCCTGCGGCGGGCCTAGCGCCCGCCGCAGCATCGTCTTGGCGACCTCCTTCAGGGCAGCACTCTAGGCGGCGGCCTTCCTCGTCGAAGACCTTGAACAATAGCACGGAGGCGTCGTCGTACTCGAAGTGGATCGCGAGGGCGCCCTCCGCGCGGCAGACTCAGGCAATCTCACCCCAGCCTCGGGTCATGAAGATCTTCCCGGAGGCAACAACACCAATCTCCGCTCCAGTAGCTGGGGTGTCGCAGTCGACGTGTTGCAGCCAAAGCGCGC
Organism: Triticum urartu; assembly: GCF_003073215.2. NCBI lineage: Eukaryota > Viridiplantae > Streptophyta > Magnoliopsida > Poales > Poaceae > Triticum > Triticum urartu. The sequence goes on from NC_053024.1 coordinate 402,266,488, forward strand.
GAAGGCCCCTCGGCGGCATCTCGGTGATGAAGAACTACGGGAGGCGAATCCAAGTGCTCGGGGGCATCGCCGCCGACAGCACGAACTCGCGCGAGTCGTCCGCAACATGGACCCCTGGGGCGACGGTGTGCGCCTCCGCGGCATGGTGACCACGGCCCTGGCGCGGGCAGCGCCGCTCACCGCTCGTCCCTCTGGAATCTTCGGCGTGAGCGTACAAGGGCAACGAGTACCTAGGAGACGGCCTCTCATACCAAGGCCGCGACACCACCGGCCTCACGAGCATCTCGCCGCGATGAGACCTCCTCTTCTTCGGCGGGAGCAGCTCGGGCTCATTGAGGGGAGCCTTGCCCTTCTCTGCGGCCGAGAACCTCCGGATCGGCGCCATGTCTGCACAAGCAAGGAGTGGAGATAGGAAGGAGAAGAAGCGGGAGAGGCAGAGGGACTTGTCATGTCGGGCAGTTGCCGAGGCAACATGGGGAAGCGGAGACGCCCACGTCCAATCAACCGCCACGCGTCGACCAAGGACGTAGGCTATTGGGGCCCGCGACGCTCCGCACTTGACCTTTGGCTTCGCCTCGAAGCCAAGCCCGAGCGTGCCTTGTGCTCGGGGGCTACTGTCGGCGTTCTGGCAACGAGAGTCCCCAGACTTGCCTGCCTGCGGCCCACGGCATGGCTTTGCTAGCAGGCCTGTACGGCCCATCTTGATCAACAAGTCATTCAAGACCTTCGCGAGGGGCCAAGCCTCGCGAGGTGGACGACGCAAGACCTCCTCAGGAGAGGCCTCGCCAGGCAGGCTCGTGAGGGACAGAGAGTTCAAGGCAAGGCAAACCTCGCGAGGTTCTCGTGACGTGAGCCATGACGATCGAGACCAGGCGGGCTCCAGCGCGCGCAACGTCCTTGTTTCCTCTTTGGTGCTAAGGGGGCAAGCGCAGGCGCAGAGTACCGAGGCATCAAGCAAAGGTTTCCATATTGGTGCAACAAGACCAAGACCGGAAGGACGGCAAGACGGAGGTCACCATGGAGCCCAAGGCGGCGTCACCACCAGAGCCTTTTGCAGGCGAAGACCACTTTTGTGAGGATAAGCTGTACTAGCTGTCCCCTTTCAAATTGGCCGTTGTTGGCTCCCTTCCCGCTCAATATTTGGGGAGAGGACCAGGGCCTCTATAAATAGGACTAGCCACCACCATAGCTAGGGCGACCTGATCGAAAAAGGAGAAGTCGGGGCTGATCAAATCCACACACACAAGTTCGCCAAGCACAAGAACACCTCAACCTCAGGAGGCTGTTCTTCCCCTTGTACTATTCATCATCAGCCCAAGAGGCAATCCACCACCACAACACTGGAGTAGGGTATTACACCACAATGGTGGCCCGAACCAGTATGAATCTTGTGTGCCTTGTGTTGTGAGTTCGTCGAGTTAGTTCGTAAGATCTTAGCTGAGTTAGGACGTGGATCGGTAGGGGGAAATCTTCGTGCGCACCCCAGTGTTAGAACCTTAAGGGTTTTGCCGGAACCCGCGATCCGATATTGGAGGGGGAGGCGCCCAAGAGGGGGAAACTGATCCTCCCGGATAGTTCAGACTCAGAGTCCGAAGTCCCCAAGATACATCCCATGGTGAAGCCCCTGGCCAAATCATAAGTATTCAGAAACTCACTATTATCTTTGGTCTACCTGCTTCCATTATGTAAGTTATTTTGATATTTGCCTTTCAGCCCTCCCCGCGTGCTCCAGCATACTCCATTGTCGGAGGGGAATTCTCTGCCGCCCGAAATGGCAGAGAGTGGCATACCACCGCGAGCCCCTCGTCTATCGCCATGGAGGACACCAAAGTGTCATCCCGAAGGACCTCTCCTGGCCGAGAGGGGGCGAACGAAGCCGTCGAGAGAATGCCCGAGGTTAATGCCTCGGTCGCCGAAGACCTAGGGGAGGCGGCCCCTATGACAACCGACAGTGGGGAGCCCCAACAATCCGGCCCCCAGCCGAACACCATTTCGGAGGCTAGCATAGCTTCGGGATCGGATAAGCAGCCCCCTTTGAAAGAGGGGGGAGGAGCACCAGCTCCATCGGCATCCTCCACTAGTTTGGAGCCCCCCATACTCTGGAGAAGCACTTCAAAGTGCTTCCGTCGTGGCGGAGCACCGCACCCTGATGGGTGTGGTTATGGAGAAGGTTCAGTCCGCTAAAAACGGACTGAACGAAGCCTTCTGCAGCCTACTGGCAGGCTTTGAGGTATGCGACGTAATGTTCTAAAAACTTTTCATATAGAAGAATAAACCTGTGTACAAACAGTAGCCCCTGAGGCTCTGTCTGGTTTAGAAGAAAAAGAAACCGGACTAAGGATCCACATAGTAATTGGGATAGTAACATACTGTGCTATCATTGTAACAGACCTCCATGTTGGCGGCAACCGCCCAGGCCGCAGAAGTTTCCGAACTCAATCGGAAGCTTCAAGTGGACAATGAGGAGCTCGACCGCATCAACAAGCGGTTCGATGAAACACAAGGTATGCGTATGATGTTTAAAAAGAAATTAAATTGCATGCTAGAAGTGATATGCATATTTAGAGGTTAACTCATAGAATGCTTTCATTATGATCATAGTTGGCGCAGCCGAGGTCGAGACCCTCAAAGGCGCCCTCGCCCAGGCCAAGAAGGAAGCAGAGGCAAATAAGGCAACTGCTGATAAAGCGGCTGCTGAACTAGAGGCCGAACAAACTGCCCGCCGCCAACATGAAGCTCGGGTGACCGAAATCGAGCAGGAGCTGAAGGATGCCATCAGCAAATGCGAGACATTGGAGCAGAAGACTTCGGCCCAGTCTTCCGAGCTTGCCATGGTTCTCCAGGATGCCAAAGATGCGCGGAGTGAGTCCCGAAGCACTTGCAAAGAGATCCACTAGGCGAGGCATATAGCGGCTGGTAAGGCCTTTCTTTTGCAGAGTATCTTTGGAGGTCAAAGGTACGCTTTGCTCACATGAGTGTGGAGTTCTCCAGGCGCATTTACGGATCTTCCAAAGAGTGCCACCGATGCCGCGTAGTTCTTTCGAGCCCAGGAGGGGAGCTCGACCGAGAAGCTGTTCTGGTCGCAATTTCTCACACCGGGACATCCGACGCCTCTAAACGACCAACTGAAGCAGCTGGTAGAGCTGCATAGGGCAGTGGGTTTGGCTATGAAAGACTTGATAGTCCAACTTTGGCCGGCCAAGCCGATCCCTAACAGCTACTTCGGTTTGGTAGCTCGGCTTGTCAACGTGCGGCCGCGGATTGATGCCGTGAACCGCTCGGCCTGCATAGATGGTGCCCGGATGGCCTTCGCCCACGTCAAAATGCAATGGGCGAAGATGAAGGCCACCGAAGTGGCAACCGTGGGCCCACCCGAGGGCAAATATCATCGGAAGCCGGAGAGGTAATTTGACAACGTCCTAGAAGGAGCCTGAGAGATAGAGGGCCAATGTTTGAAGGACATAATATTTGATTAAATGTGGTCGGGTTGTACAAACTATGTTGTGAACCCATGCTGTTATATATCTATGTTTGCGCCTTTTATTTCAAGCGATTTTTGCCCCTGTGTGGCCGTTTATAGTTATATTCTGAAAGTTGCTAGTCGTCATCTTCATCCCGCATGTAGATGCTACAGGGGTGTTCGACATAACGTGTGACCACACTCTATCCAGTGTCTTGGTCCATAAAGGAGGTGTCCGCGAGGTGAACCAGGCAATTGGACTATGCGGCTTTATTACTTTCACTTAGCCATATGAGTTTGACTGTGGAGCTAAGTACTAGCCCCTCGTGCGTGTGCGGCTATCCGGGCTATGGTGCCTTTTCCACGCGGCTGGACGAAGACCAGCCCCTCATATAACACGGGGTGAATCGCTAACGATTTGTAGTATAATACTAAGTCGCCGAACCACCGACAGCTCTCGCCTATCATGACAGTCAGTTTTCGGCTTTCTCTACTAAGGTACTTGACCGCACGAAACAGAAATACAATCGCAGTAGTTCTCCCTTTACTACCTTAGCCAAACAAGCGAAACGTAAGGTGGTAAGCATAGGAGCCGGGCAACCCGACTATAGACCAAAGACATGATTTTGGAGCCGATGCATATAATGCAATATCCGGGACGCCGAAGAGTTCCCTATAGGTGTTTGGACTTGAAATGTGCATGGCCGAATACAGCCCCTGGTGTTAAGGCCGGACTAAAGCACGTGTGGCAATCTGAAGTAGGGAGGGAATACAGAATAAAGTGACTTCCAAAAAAAGTGGTTATCATCTGCTTCCTTTATACCCTGATTAATATGTCGAGCCGTGTTGTTACAGATAATGCCAAAAACATCAAGGTCATTTTACATGCCAAAAGTTTATACAAGGGAAAGGTTTACACAGAGCCTAAACGAAATGGTTTAAGAATCCCAATGATGCCCTGCTGCATGCCTGCGTTGTTTCTCCTTGGTGAGATATCCTTGAAAAGGAGGAGTCTGATGGTCGTCTGCTAAAAGGAGGAACCTAGAAAGGAGTCCCCGCACGACCATAGATCAGGTAGGTTTTAACCAAAGTGGAAAAATATATTTGAGGTCCGAATAGGGTCAAGTCGTACTATGGACCTTTTCCGCAGTGTGCCTCCGGCACTGCCCATGGTATGTTGAGTGCGTAGTTATGTACGCGCGGTACGTATGCCGCAACCTTATGGGGCGATCGGCGGAGGCTAAACTGCTATTCAAGCTCCGGTTCCACCGAGCTACTGCATTGCAACGCGGATCGGACACATTTAGCAGTGTCATGGGTCTTGATGACCGGTGAATTGTTCGGCTTGATGAGTCCGCCTTGTACTTCGGCCGCTAGGGCTGCGGTATGCTCCTTCGTGCGGAGGGAGCACTCCGTATTCCCATTTACTGTGATGACGCCACGTGGTCCACACATTTTGAGCTTCAGATAAGCATAATGCAGGACTGCATTAAAACGGGCGAAAGCAGTTCGTCCGAGAAGCGCATGATAACCACTGTGAAAAGGGACGATGTCGAAGATCAATTCTTCGCTTCAAAAGTTGTCTGGAGAGCCGAATACTACTTCCAGTGTTAGTGAGCCCGTGCAGCGGGCCTTCACGCAGGGTATCACTCCCTTAAAAGTAGTGTTGCTAGGCTTGATTCTTGACGGGTCGATACCCATCTTACGGAGAGTATCCTCATAGGTCAAGTTGAGGCTGCTGCCGCCGTCCGTAAGGACTCTAGTGAGATGGTATCCGCCGATGATAGGATCGAGTACCAGGGCCGCCGAACCTCTGTAACGGATACTGGTTGGGTGATCCCTACAATCAAAGGTGATCGGACAAGCTGACCATGGGTTGAATTTTGGGGCAACAGGATCTACGGCGTAGACATCCCTTAATGCGCGTTTGCGCTCCCTCTTGGGGATGTGGGTGATATAGATCATTGATACGTCCATTTTGCATCATGTTTTCTTACTGTTATTTATAATGTTTTTATCCATAATAATGCTTTTTTGAGTAATTCTAATGCCTTTTCTCTCATAATTTGCAAGGAACACACCAAGAGGGAGAATTCCGGCAGTTGGAAATCTGGACCTAGAAAAGCTACATCAGGCCACCTATTCTGCACAACTCCAAATGAGCTGAAACTTCACGGAGATTTTTTATGGATTATTTAAGAAATACTGGAGCCAATAAACACTAGAGGGGGGCCAGGTGGGCACAACCTACCTAGGCGCACCAGGCCCCCCAGGCGCGCCCTGGTGGGTTGTGGCCTCCTCGGCCGACCTCCGGTGCCCATCTTCTGGTATATAAGTCATTTTGACCTAGAAAAAAAATATAAGAGGAGGACTTTCGGGAAGAAGCGCCGCCGCCTCGAGGCGGAAATTGGGCAGGAGCAATTTTGCCCTCCGGCGAAGCGATTCCGCGAGGGGAACTTCCCTCTCGGAGGGGGAAATCATCATCATCATCACCAACAACTCTCCCATCTTGGGGAGGGCAATCTCCATCTACATCTTCAACATCACCATCTCCTCTCAAACCCTAGTTCATATCTTGTGTTCAATCTTGTTACCGGAACTATAGATTGCTACTTGTGGGTGACTAGTAGTATTGATTACATCTTATGGTTGATTACTATACGATTTATTTGGTGGAAGATTATATGTTCAGATCCATTATGCTATTTAATACTCCTCTGATCATGAACATGTTTATTGTCTGTGAGTAGTTGATACGTCTCCAACGTATCTATAATTTTTGATTGTTTCATGCTGTTATATTATCAATCTTGGATGTTTTATAATAATTTTATAGTCATTTTATATCATTTTTGGTACTAATCTATTGACATAGTGCCAACTGCCAGTTCCTGTTTTTTCTGTGTTTTTTCACATCGCAGAAAATCAATATCAAACGGAGTCCAAATGCCACGAAACTTTAGGGAGATTTTTTATGAACCGGAAGGAACAAGTTGGGCCCTGGTTGCACCTGGGGGGAGTCCCGGGTAGGTGACAACACACCAGGGTGCGCCAAGAGGCCCAGGCGCGCCCTGGTGGGTTGTGCCCACCTCGGGTGCCCCCGGACCACCTCTTTGCTCTATAAATACCCAAATATTCCAGAAACCCTAGGGGAGTTGACGAAATATTCATCCAGCCGCCGCAGAGTCCAAAACCACCAGATCCAATCTAGACACCATCTCGGATGGGGTTCACCACCTCCGTTGGTGCCTCTCCGATAATGCATGAGTAGTTCTTTGTAGACCTTTGGGTCCGTAGTTAGTAGCTAGATGGCTTCATCTCTATCTCTTGATTCTCAATACAATGGTCTCTTGAAGATCCATATGATGTAACTCTTTTTGCGGTGTGTTTGTTGGGATCTGATGAACTTTGAGTTTATGACCAGTCATATCTTTTTATATCTTTGAAAGTTATTTGAGTTTCTTTGATCTCTTATATGCATGATCTCTTATAACCTCGTATTTCTTCTCCGATATTTGGGTTTTGTTTGGCCAACTTGATCTATTTATCTTGCAATGGGAAGAGGTGCCCAGTAGTGGGTTCGATCTTACGGTGCTTGATCCTAGTGACTGAAAGGGAACCGACATGTATGTATCGTTGCTACTAAGGATAAAAATATGGGATCTATATTTACGCAATAGATAAACGGATCTTGTCTACATCATGTCATCGTTCTTATTGCATTACTCCGTTTTTCCATGAACTTAATACACTGGATGCATGCTGGATAGCGGTCGATGTGTGGAGTAATAGTAATAGATGCAGGCAGGAGTCGGTCTACTAATCTAGGACATGATGCCTATGTAATGATCATTGCATGGATATCGTCATAATTATTTGAGGTTCTATCAATTGCCGAACAGTAATTTGTTTACCCACTGTTTGCTATCTTTTTTGAGAGAAGCCACTAGTGAAACCTACGGCCCACGGGTCTTCTTCCTCATATATTTGCTTGCGATCTACTGTTCCTTTGCATTTTTATTCAGATCTATTAAACCAAAAATACAAAAATACTTTGCTGCACTTTTATTTTATTTGCAACCTATTATTTCAATCTACTACAATTTTCTGGCATCGTTACCCGAAAGGGATTGACAACCCCTTTAACACGTCGGGTTGCGAGGTGTTGTTATTTGTGTCCAGGTGTTGTTTACGTTGTGTTGCTTGGTTCTCCTACTAGTTCGATAACCTCGGTTTCTTCATTGAGGGAAATACCTACTGTCGTTGTGCTGCATCATCCCTTCCTCTTTGGGGAAATACCGACGTAGTCCTAGCAGACATGAGCTTTTCTGGCACTATAGTGAGAGAGCAATCAAAAGGAATTTCCGGCACCGTTGCCGGGGAGGATCTTCAACATATACCAGGTTCATAATCACAAAGCTCATCTCCTTGCAATTTACATTATTTTCCATTTGCCTTTTGTTTTCCTCTCCCCACTTCACAAAAATTTGCCGTTTTATTCGCCCTCTTTTTCGTTTGCCTTTTTCTCGTCAGATCTTTTGTTTGCTTGTGTTGCCATGTGGCTTCTATATGCGTGCATCTTCTCTTGCTAAAAATCTATTTATATGGATCCCCATCCACTTGCTAAGATTTTTAAAAGATCCAATCATGATGAACCAATTGCTAGCGAGTTGAGTGCACTAGATTATCTTTATGAAGTTTTGCTTGAGAATCGTGAATCTGAAAATCGTGATGAAGAAATTTATGAAGTGATTCATGATACCTACTTGAATGAAAAGCATGACTGCAATAATTTTACTATAAATTCTATTAATGTCAATTGTGCTAATAATATGCAAAACCCCAAGCTTGGGGATGCTTGTTTTGTCATGTCCGCTACTTATTGCAATGATCATGATTGGGGTGATAATGTTTCTTATGATCTTGAAAATTTATTTAAGCCTCATGATGAATATGTTTGCGATAATATTTAAAGTGAGTTTGGAAGAGCGTCAACTTTAGCTAAAAATAATACCACATATTTGAAGAGTGTTCAATCTTATGAAATTTTTGATGAAAGTGGGTTTGGAGAGGTCATGACTTTAGTTGATGTTAATCCCACTATCTTGGAAGATTATAAAACCTTTATGCATGTGGATCGTGAAGAGAATATTTTATATGATAGCTATATTGTTGAATTTGATTATGATCCTACATGTAATTATTTTGACAGATGGAAATATGGTTGTAGAAATTTTCATGTTACTAAATTACCTCTCGTTATTTTGAGATTGCTATTGTTTCTTTCTTCTTCCTTGCATATGCTAGATATTTCTTGCCTTGATGATTTGTTTGCTTATAAAATTCCGATGCATAGAAAGCATGTTAGACTTAAATATGTTTTTCATATGTTTCATGATGCTCTCTTTGTGTTTCAATTCTTATTTTTCATGTGAGCATCATTGAAATCTTATGCCTAGCTAAGGGTGTAAAACTATAGTGCTTGTTGGGAGGCAACCCAATGAATAAAATTTATTTTTGCTTTTTGCTTCCTGTTCTTGTGTATTATCACAATTATTCTACGGTTATTATTGTGTTTTTTATGTTTTAATTAGTGTTTGTGCCAAGTAAAGCCTTTAGGATCTTCTTGGGTGATAGTTGTTTGATCTTGCCGAAAACAGAAACTTTTACGCTCACGAAATTATTTTTCGTTTTTTACCAGAGAGTGATAAAGTACATATTCCACTTGCAGTAGATCAAAATACAAATTCCTTAGGCCTTCCTAATTTTTCAAATTTTTTGGAGTTACAGAAGTATTCTAAATAGTCAGATTGCTACAGACTGTTCTGTTTTGACAGATTCTTTTTTCTTTGTGTTGTGTGCTTATTTTGATGGCTCTATGGTTTCTTTTATGAGTTTTTTCCATAGAAAAGTTGGAATACAGTAGATATAATACAAAAACAAAATATGAATTGGTTTGATAGAGTACTTATAGTAGTGGTTTATTATTCTTATACTAACGGATCTCACGAAGATTTTGTTGAGTTTTGTGTGGTTGAAGTTTTCAAGTTTTGGGTTATCTTATGATGGATGAAAGAAGGATAGAAGAGCCTAAGCTTGGGGATGCCCCGACATCCCAAGCTATTATCCAAGAATGAGCAACCAACTAAGCTTGGGGATGCCCCGACATCCCAAGCTATTATCCAAGAATGAGCAACCAACTAAGCTTGGGGATGCCCCCGAGTGGCATCCCCTCTTTCTTCTAACGACCATCGGTATTTAACTTGATACTATATTTTTATTCGTCACATGATACGTGTTTTGCTTGGAGCGTCTTGTATGATATGAGCCTTTGATCGTTTTATTTTGTGTTTTAAGTCATCAATCCTTGCTGGACACACCTATTTGAGAGAGCCAAAATTATTTCATGACTTGTTAGAATAGCTCTCTATGCTTCACTTAAATCTTTTATGAGCTAGGACTTGCTATAGTTCTTCACTTATATCTTTTTGAGCACGGTGTGCTTAGTATTTTTCAAGAAATGCTCTCTCGCTTCACTTAGATTTATTTGGGAGTTAGTAAAATTTTGAAGAAATTCTCTCTTGCTTCACTTAAATTATTTTGAGAGAAAGAAATATTATGATCATGATCTTCACTTATATTTGTTTGAGCTTATGAAAAGCAACACATGAAAATTAGTCCCAAAGTGATAGATATCCAAGAAGGATAAAGAAAAGAAAAATGTCATGAAGATCATTGGACAAAATAAACTTGATTCTTAGTAATAGTTTTGAGATATGATGATGTTATATGTGAGTTATGTTGATGAGTAATTATGCTCTAGTAGGAATATTGGTGTTAAGGTTTGTGATTCCCGAAGCGTGCACATATAGTCTCTCGTTATGCTATGATGTTGGAGGATGATTTATTTTTGATTTGTCTTCCTTATGAGTGGCAGTCTGGGATGAGCGATGGTCTTTTCCTACCAATCTATCCCCCTAGGGGCATGCGTAGTAGTACTTTGCTTCGAGGGCTAATAAACTTTTGCAATAAGTATATGAGTTCTTTATGACTAATGTGAATCCATGGATTATACCCACTCTTACATTTTTCGCAATTTGCTAGCCGCTACGGTACCTTGCATTGCCCTTTCTCACATTGAGACGTGGTGCAAACTTCGCAGGTTCATCGAAACCCCATGATATGATACGCTCTATCACACATAAGCCTCATTATATCTTCCTCAAAACAGCCACCATACCTACCTATTATGGCTTTTCCATGGCCATTCCGAGATATATTGCCGTGCAACTTCCACTGCTTTCGTTTGATGACTTGAGCATTCATTGTCACATTGCTTTGCATGATCATATAGCTGACATAGTGTTTGTGGCTCAGCCACCGTTCATCATTTTTCATACATGTTACGCTACATCATTGCCAGAGGCATTCATATAGAGTCATACTTGTCATAGGTATCGAGTTGTAATTTTTGTTTCTTTTGAGTTATAAGTAAATAGAAGTGTGATGATCATCATTATTCATTCTTAGAGTAGTGCCCCAGTGAGGAAAGGATGATGGAGACTATGATTCCCCCACAAGTCGGGATGAGACTCCGGACAACGAGAGAAGAAAAAAAGAAAAAAAGAAAAGAAAAAAGAAAAAAATAAATAAATAAAAAGAAAAAAAGAAAAAAGAAAAAGAAACAAAGAGAGAAGGGGTATTGCTAGTATCCTTTACCACACTTGTGCTTCAAAGCAGCACCATGTTTTTCATATGGAGAGTCTCCTATGTTGTCACTTTCATATACTAGTGCGAATTTTTCATTATAGGATTAGATGCACACCCACTTAGTTTTCATATTGAGCTTTCATACACTTATAGCTCTTAGTGCATTCGTTGCATGGCAATTCCTACTCCTCACGTTGATATCGACTGATGGGCATCTCCATAGCCCGTTGGTTAGCCGCATTGATGTGAGACTTTCTTACCTTTTATCTTCTCTATATTTACCCCTATCATCATACTCTATTCCACCCGTAGTGCTATATCCATGGCTTGCACTCATGTATTGCGTAAGAGTTGAAAAAGCTGAAGCATGTTAAAAAGTATGAAGCAATTGCTCGGCTTGTCATCGGGGTTGTGCATGATAAATACTTTGTGTTAAGAAGACAAAGCATGACAAGACTATATGATTTTGTAGGGATAACTTATTTTAGCATTGATATTTTGAAAGAGATGGTTGCTTGTTGATATGCTTGAGTATCTAAATTATTATGTCAAAACTAGACTATTGCTCTGAATCACATAAAATTCCAATTGTCCATGCTATAAAGAAAAGAATATGATATGACATGATAGGCAGCACTCCACATCAAAAATTCTATTTTTATCACTTACCTACTCGAGGACGAGTAGGAGTTAAGCTTGGGGATGCTGATATGTCTCCAACTTATCTATAATTTTTAATTGTTTCATGCTGTTATATTATCAATCTGGGATGTTTTATAATCATTTTATAGTCATTTTATATCATTTTTTGGTAATAACCTATTGACATAGTGCCAAGTGCCAGTTCCTGTTTTTTTCATGTTTTTTACATTATGGAAAATCAATATCTAACGGAGTCCAAATGCCACGAAACTTTACGGAGATTTTTTATGGACCAGAAGGAACAAGTTGGGCCCTGGTTGCACCTGGGGGAGTCCCGAGGAGGGGACAACCCACCAGGGCACGCCAGGAGGCCTAGGCGTGACCTGGTGGGTTGTGCCCACCTCGGGTGCCCCTCGGACCGCCTCTTTGCTCTATAAATACCCAAATATTCCAGAAACCCTAGGGGAATCGACGAAATATTCATCCAGCCGCCGCAGAGTCTAGAACCACGAGATCCAATCTAGACACCATCTCAGATGGGGTTCATCACCTCCATTGGTGCCTCTCCGATGATGTGTGAGTAGTTCTTTGTAGACCTTTGGGTTCGTAGTTAGTAGCTAGATGTCTTCATCTCCCTCTCTTGATTCTCAATACAATAGTCTCTTGGAGATCCATATGATGTAACTCTTTTTGCGGTGTGTTTGTTGGGATCTGATGAACTTTGAGTTTATGATCAGTCATATCTTTTTATATCCATGAAAACTATTTTGAGTTTCTTTGATCTCTTATAGCCTCATATTTCTTCTTCGATATTTGGGTTTTGTTTGGCCAACTTGATCTATTTATCTTGCAATGGGAAGAGGTGCCCGGTAGTGGGTTCGATCTTACGGTGCTTGATCCTAGTGACAGAAAGGGAACCGACACGTATGTATCGTTGCTACTAAGGATAAAAAGATGGGATCTGTATCTACGCAATAGATAAACGGATCTTGACTACATCATGTCATCGTTCTTATTGCATTACTCCGTTTTCCATGAACTTAATACACTAGATGCATGTTGGATAGCGGTCGATGTGTGGAGTAATAGTAGTAGATGCAGGCAGGAGTTGGTTTACTTATCTTGGACGTGATGCCTATGTAATGATCATTGCCTGGATATCGTCATAATTATTTGAGGTTCTATCAATTGCCCAACAGTAATTTGTTTACCCGCCATTTGCTATCTTTTTCGAGATAAGCCACTAGTGAAACCTACGGCCCCCGGGTCTTCTTCCTCATATATTTGCTTGCGATCTACTTTTACTTTGCATTTTTATTCAGATCTATTAAACCAAAAATACAAAAATACTTTGCTGCACTTTATTTTATTTGCGATCTATTATTTCAATCTACTACAATTTTCTCGCATCGTTACCCGAAAGGGATTGACAACCCCTTTAACATATCGGGTTGTGAGGTGTTGTTTTTTGTATGCAGGTGTTGTTTATGTTGTGTTGCTTGGTTCTCCTACTGGTTCGATAACCTTGGTTTCTTCACTGAGGGAAATACCTACCGTTGTTGTGCTTC
>NC_053024.1:402280867-402378847 GCF_003073215.2 Triticum urartu
TCTTTGTGGACCCTTTGTGGGTGGTTGCTTCTTCGTGGACCCTTCGTGGGTGGAGCCCTGTGTGGACTCGCGCAACCGTTACCCTTCGTGGGTTGAAGTCTCCATCAACGTGGATGTAGGATAGCACCACCTATCCGAACCACGGGAAAAACATCCGTGTCTCCAATTGCGTTTGAATTCTCCAAACCCTTCCCTTTACATTCTTGCAAGTTGCATGCTTTACTTTCCGCTGCTAATATACTCTTTGCATGCTTGCTTGAATTGTGTGATGATTGCTTTACTTGTCCTAAAATAGCTAAAATCTGCCAAGAACTAAAATTGGGAAAAGGTTAAGTTTTTATTTGGTCAAGTAGTCTAATCCCCCCCCCCTCTAGACATACTTTCGATCCTACAGTTTCCTTGGTCATGCTGGTTTCTATAGAGATTTATTAAAGACTTCTCTAAAATTTCTAGGCCTCTCACTAATCTTTTACAAAAAAATGATCCATTTGTTTTTTATGATGATTGTGTAGAAGCATTTGAAATCATTAAGAAAGCCTTAATTTCTGCACCTATTGTTCAACCACCTGATTGGAACCTACCCTTTGAAATTATGTGTGATGCTAGCGATTATGCTATAGGTGTTGTTCTAGGACAAAGAGTTGATAAGAAATTAAATGTTAACTATTATGCTAGTAAAACTCTAGACAGTGCTCAAAGAAATTATACTACTACTGAAAAGGAATTTTTAGCAGTTGCATTTGCATGTGATAAATTCAGATGCTAAAACTAGACTTATTAGATGGGTTCTCTTGCTACAAGAATTTGATTTACATATTATTGATAGAAAGGGAGATGAGAACCCCATAGCAGACAACTTGTCTAGGTTAGAAAATATTCTTGATGACCCACTACCTATTGATGATAGCTTTCCTGATGAACAGTTAGATGTTATAAATGCTTCTTGTAGTACTCCATGGTATGCAGACTATGCTAATTACATTGTTGCTAAATTTATACCACCTAGTTTTACATACCAACAAAAGAAAAGGTTTTTCTATGATTTAAGACATTACTTTTGGGATGACCCACACCTCTATGGATAAGGAGTAGATGGTTTTATTAGGCGTTGTGTACCTGAGCATGAACAGGAACAGATCCTACGCAAGTGTCACTTCGACACTTATGGAGGACACCATGCTGGAGACCGAACTGCACACAAGGTATTACAATCTTGTTTCTATTAGCCTACTCTCTTCAAAGATGCCCGTAAGTTTGTCTTATCTTGTGATGAATGTCAAAGAATTGATAATATTAGTAAATGTCGGGAAATGCCTATGAATTATTCACTTGTTATTGAACCATTCGATGTTTGGGGATTTGATTATATGGGACCTTTTCCTTCCTCTACTGGGTATACTCATATTTTTAGTTGTTGTTGATTACATTACTAAGTGGGTAGCAGCTATTCCAACTAGTAGTGCTGATCATAACACTTCTGTTAAAATGAGTAAAGAAGTTATTTTCCCGAGGTTCATAGTCCCTAGATATTTAATGACTGATGGTGGTTCACACTTTATTCATGGTGCTTTCCATAAATTGCTTGCTAAGTATGATGTTAATCATAGAATTGCATCTCCATATCATCAGTCTAGTGGTCAAGTAGAATTAAGTAATAGGGAAATAAAATTGATCTTGCAGAAGATTGTTAATAGATCTAGGAAGAATTGGTCTAAGAAACTTGATGATGCACTATGGGCTTATAGAACTGCTTATAAAAATCGTATGGGTATGTCTTCATATAAAATGGTTTATGGAAAAGCATGCCACTTACCTCTTGAGCTAGAACTTAAAGCTTATTAGGCAATTAAAGAGCTCAATTACGACTTCAAACTTGCCGGTGAGAAGAGGTGATGTCGCTTGAAACTGCGTCGGTATTTCCCCAAAGAGGAAGGGATGATGTAGTACAACTACAGTAGGTATTTCGCTCAGTTACGAAACCAAGGTATCAATCCAGTACGAGAACCAAGCAACACTATGTGAACGGTACCTGCACACCAAGAACAAATACTTACAACCCAACACATAAGAGGGGCTGCCAATCCCTCCTGGGTAACAGCGCCGGAAAGTGGCAAGTTGATAGATTGGATAAATAGCTCTCGATAAAACATATAATAAAATAAGTAATAAAAAGTGCAACAAGCTACTTTTGCTTTTTTGGAATAATAGATCTAAAAATAAAAGCAAATAAAAATATATCTCAAGGAAAATAATAGATCGGAAAGCAAATATGATAAAGAATAGACCCGAGGGCCATAGATTTCACTAGTGGTTTCTCTCAAGAAATAGCTCACGGTGGGTAAACAAATTACTATTGGGCAATTGATAGAAGATAGAATAATTATGATGATATCCAAGGCAATGATCAATATATAGGCATCACGTCCAAGATTTGTAGACCAATTCATGCCTGCATCTACTACTATTACTCCACACATCGACCGCTTTCCAGCATGCATCTATTGTATTAAGTTCATGGAGAAACAGAGTAATGCAATAGGAACGATGACATGATGTAGACGAGATCTATTCATGTAGGAATAGCCCCCATCTTGTTATCCTTAATAACAACGATACATGTGTGTCTTGCTGCCCCTTCTGTCACTGGGAAAGAACACCGCAAGATCGAACCCATCACAACGCACCTCTTCCCATGGCAAGAAAAATCGATCTAGTTGGCCTAACTAAACCAAAGATTAGAAGAAGAAGTATGAGGTTATAAATAATCATGCATATAAGAGATCAAATAAGACTCAAATAATATTCATGGATATAGATCTGATCATAAACTTAAAGTTCATCGGACCCCAACAAACACACCGCAAAAAGAGTTACATCAACTAGATCTCCAAGAGACCGTTCTATTGAGAATCAAAAAGAGAGAAGAAGCCATCTAGCTACTACCTACAGACATGTAGGTCTATGGTGGACTACTCACACATCCTCGAAGAGGAACCAACGAGGATGATGAACCCCTCCGTCATGGTGTTAGATTGGATCTCGTGGTTCTGGAACATGCGAAAGCTGGAATTGTGTTTCGTCGACTCCCCTAGGGTTTCTGGAATATTTGGGAATTAATAGGGTGAAGAGGCGGTGCAAGGGGGCTCCGTGGGGGGCACAACCCCCTGGGAATTCCCAGGTGGATTATGCTCCCCACAGGCCTACCCTCTAATAATTTCTTGGCCCACTGGGTGTAATCTAGTCTAGAAAAAATCTCCAAAAAGTTTTGCTACATTTGGACTCTGTTTGGTACTGATATTCTACGAAGTAAAAAACAAGCAAAAAACAGCAACTGGCACCGGGCACTATGTCAATAGTTTAGTCCCAAGAAATGATATAAAGTTGCTATAAAATGATTGTAAAACATCCCAGAATGATAATATAACAGCGTGGAACAATCAAAAATTGTAGATACGTTGGAGATGTATCAGCATCCCCAAGCTTAATTCCTGCTCGTCCTCGAGTAGGTAAATGATAAAAACAAAATTTTTAATGTGGAATGCTACCGAACATGTTCATTACATATTCTTTTCTTTTGTATCATGGACATTTGAAATTTTATATGGTTCAAAGTAATATTCTAGTTTTGACCTGAAGATTTCAATACTCAAGCATATCAACAAGCAACCATGTCTTTCGAAATATCAACACTAAAGAAAGTTATCCCTAGCCCATCATGCTCAATCATTGATCCATTCACGAAACATTGTTGCATATTAGCTACATCCAATGCTCAAGTATGATCATAGTGCTCCCTAGTTGGTGCTTTATGAGAGAAGATGGAGACTCAAAATAAAAATTGCATAAAAGTAAATAGATAGGCCCTTCGTAGAGGGAAGCAGAGATTTGTAGAGGTGCCAGAGCTCAAAGCTTAAATTGAGAGATAAAATTTTGAGAGGCATACTTTTCCCATCAACGAAAACGACCGAGTAATTCCCAACATTTTCCATGCTAGATATATCATAGGTGGTTCCCAAACATAAAATAAAGTTTATTCCTTTTTCCACCATACTTTCACATTCCACTGCTAGCCGTATCCACGGGTACCGTCCATACCAACATTTTCCAAGGAATTTATTATTCGACAACATAAAGTAAATTTATTTTTTCATTTCGGGACTGGGCATCCCATTTACCACTGTACTCTCATGCAATGACAAGTGAATAAACACTCATCTTGAGAATAACATATCTAGCATGGAAAATCTTGGCCACCCCCTGCCACTTCATGAGCGGTATGAGCACACAAAAAAGAAATTCATTTTGAAAATTAGAGATGGCACATACACATTTACTTAGAACAACACAAAATACCGCATATAGGTAGGTATAATGGACTCATATGGCAAAACTGGGTTTTAGGATTTTGGATGCACAAGTAGTATTTCTACTTAGTACAAATGAAGGCTAGTAAATACATTGACAAGCATCCAACCAAGAAATGGAAATTCACATAAACAAGCATTAAGCATAACTAACACCGAATAATGCACCATAAGCAGGATGTAATTTCATTACATAACTATTGAATTTCGTACTTGCATAGGGAATCACAAACCTTAACACCAATATTCTTACTAAAGCATAATTACTCACCAACATGGCTCATATATTACTATCATCATATCTCTAAACTATTACAAAGAATCAAGTTTATTTTGTCCAATGATCTTCATGAAAGTTTTTATTATATCCCTCTTGAATATATATCACTTTGGAACTAATTTCGTATGTTCCAATTGCTTTTTGATAAGCTCAAAAAAATTTAAGTGAAGAACATGAGCATAAAAATTTCATCTCTCAAAATAATATAAGTGAAGCATGAGAGAATTTCGTATGTTGCAATTGCTTTTTGATAAGCTCAAAAATAGTATAAGTGAATCATGAGAGTATTTCTCCAAAAAATTAAAGGACATCGTGCTCAAAAAGATATAAGCGAAGCACTAGAGCAGTTCCATAGCTCAAAAAGATTTAAGTGAAGCATAGAGAGCAATTCTAACAAGTCATAGCATAATTTTGGCCCTCTCAAATAGGTGTGTCCAGCAAGGATAGATGACTTAAAATAGAAATCAAAACAAGCAAAGACTCATGTCATACAAGATGCTCCAAGCAAAACTCATGATATGTGACGAATAAAAATATAGCTCCAAGTAAAATACCGATGGTCGTTAAAAGAAAGAGGGGATGCCGCTCGGGGCATCCCCAAGCTTAGTTGCTTGCTTCTATTTTTAGATAATGGCATGGGATGCCATGGGCATACCCAAGCTTAGGCTCTTTTCACTCCTTATTCTTTCATCTATCGTGATCTCACCCAAAACTTGAAAACTTCAATCACACAAAACTTAACAAAACCTTTGTGAGATCCCTTAGCATAACAAAGTAGATCACCACTCTAAGTACTATTGAAAACCCATTCATATTTTATTCTTGCATTATATATACTATATTCCAACTTTACCATGGCTTATACCCCCCGATACAATCCATAAATTCATCAAAATAAGCACACAATGCAATGAAAACATAATATGTCAACAACAGATCTATCTATAGTAATCTGGAAACTTCTATACTTCTGTAACTCTAAAAATTCTAAAAAAAATAGGAAAACATAGGAAAATTTATATCAATCTTGTGTGAAAAAAATCAGAATTTTATCATGCTTCTGTGATTTTTGAAAATTGTGCTACTGGGCTCAAAATTTTCTGTTTTTCAACAAGATCAAATCAACTATCACCCAACATAATCCCCAAGGCTTTACTTGGCACAAACACTAATTGATACATAAAAACACAATAATAACATAAGCATAATTGTGCAAACACTCAAGAACAGAAGGAAAAAGGCAAAAAGAAATTTTATTCATCGGGTTGCCTCCCAACAAGCACTATCGTTTTATGCCCCTAGCTAGGCATAATGCATAGATTCAAGTATTGCCATCTTTAGTTTTTGCCCCATAGGATGCCCTCATGAAAAATTCATATGGTGGTTTAAATCTTGTCCTAGGGAAGTGTTCCATACCATTTCCTAGTGGAAATTGTAATCTAATATTCCCTTCTTTCATATCAATCACGGCACCTATAGTTCGTAAAAATGGTCTACCAAGTACAATGGGACAAGACGGGTTGCAATCAATATCAAGAACAATAAAATATATGGGCACATAATTCCTATTTGCAAGAATAAGAACAACATTAATTCTTCCCAAAGGCTTTCTAATAGTAGAATCCTCCAGGTGCAAATTAAGAGAGCATTCTTCAATATCAGTAAGACCAAGCACATCACATAAAGATTTCGGAATTGTGGAAAGACTAGCACCCAAATAACATAAAGCAAAACACTCATAATTTTTAATCTTGACTTTAATTGTAGTCTCCCATTCATCATGTAATTTTCTAGGAATCAAAATCTCTAATTCCAACTTTTCTTCCAAAGCATTCATCATGGCATCTATGATATGTTTAGTAAATGTTTTATTTTGTTCATAGGCATGAGGTGAATTTATCATGGATTGCAACAAATAAATACATTCAATCAATGATAAATTATCATAATTAAAATCTTTGTAATCCAAAAGATTGGGCACATTACTAGTTAAAGTTTTGACGTCCCCAAACCCACTTTTATCAATTTTTTCAATCAAATTAACTTTTTTACTAGTAGGTGATCTTTCGGTATGCCATTGTGAATAATTTGCCATAATATTATCAAGTAATTTAGTAGATTCACCTAAAGTAATCTCCATAAAAGTACCACGCACGGTGGAATCTAAAAGATTTCTAGAGACAAAATTCAATCCCGCATAATGTTTTTGTATAATCATCCAAAGATTTAAACCATGAGTAGGACAATTTTTAGCATCAATTTCATTCTTTCCCAAGATTGTGCAACATGTTCATGCTCAGGTTGATTAAAATTCATGATCTGAGTTCTAAGGGAAATAATTTTCACGGGCAGAAAATACTTAATAATAAAAGCATCTTTTCACTTATCCCAAGAATCGATACTATTGCGAGGCAAAGAACAAAACCAAAATTTTGCATGATCCCTCAAAGAGAAAGGAAACAATTTCAGCTTCACAATATCATTGTCCACATCTTTTTTATTTTTCATATCACACAATTCTATGAATGTGTTTAGATGTGATGCGACATCCTCATTAGGAGTACCGGAAAATTGCTCTTTCATAACAAGAGTCAACAAAGTGACATTAATATCACAAGATTCCTCACTTGTGATGGGAGGAGCAGTCAGAGTGCTAACAAAATCATTATTATTGGTATTGGAAAAATCACACAATTTTGTATTTTCTTGAGACATCGCAACTATGCAAACAAGAATGCAAGCAAAAAGATAGATCTGGCGAGAAAAATGGTGAACGAAAAAGAGGGCGAATAAAAAGGCAAATTTTTGTGAAGTGGGGGAGATGAAAGCGAGAGGCAAATGGCAAATAATGTAAATTGCAAGGAGATGAGATTTGTGATTAGGAACTTGATAGATGTTGATGATGTCTCCCCGGCGCCAGAAATTGGCAGGTTGAAGGGAGACTACCTTGACTTGATCCTCCCTGGCAACGGCGCCAAAAATTCCTTTTGATGCGGCTTGAAACTGCGTCAGTATTTCCCCAAAGGGGAAGGGATGATGCAGCACAACTACGGTAAGTATTTCCCTTAATTAATAAACCAAGGTATCAATCAGTAGGAGGACCAAGCAAGTCTATGTAAACGGTACCTTCTCACAAAGAACAAATACTTGCAACCCGACGCGTAAGAGGGGTTGTTAACCCCTCCTCGGTAGAAAGATAAATTGTTTTATGATATATTGGATAAATAGATCTCGATAAAATGCAAAATAAAATAAGTAAAGAAAAAGTGCAGCAAGGTATTTTTGGGTTTTTGGAAATATAGATCTGAAAATAAATGTGGCAAATAATAGATCGGAAAGCAAATGTGATAAAAGATAGATCCAAGGCCGTAGATTTCACTAGTGGCTTCTCTTGAGATTATAGCACATGGTGGGTAAACAAATTACTTTTGGGAAATTGGTAGAAGAACAAATAATTATGATGATATCCAAGGCAATGATCAATATATGGGCACCACGTCCAAGATTAGTAGACCGACTCCTGCATGCATCCACTACTATTACTCCACACATCGAAGGCTATACAGCATGCATCTAGTGTATTAAGTTCATGGAGGAACGGAGTGATGCAATAAGAACAATGCCATGATGTGGACAAGATCTATTCATGCAGGAATAGACCCCATCTTGTTGTCCTTAATAGCAACGATATGTGTGTGCCTCGCTGCCCCTTCTGTCACTAGGAGAGGACACCGCAAGATCGAACCCATCACAAAGCACCTCTTCCCATTGCAAGAAAAATTAATCTAGTTGGCCTAAGTAAACCAAAGATTCGGAGAATAAATATGAGGCTATAAATAATCTTGCATATAAGAGATCAAAGAAGATTCAAATAATATTCATGGATAAAAATCTGATCATAAACTCCAACTTCATCAGATCCCAACAAACAGAACACAAAAATTCATTACATCAAATAGATCTCCAAGAGACCACTGTATTGAGAATCAGGAAGAGAGAACAAGCCATCTAGCTACTGCCTACGGACCTGTAGGTTATGGTGAACTACTCACGCATCATCGGAGAGGCACCAATGAGGATGATGAACCCCTCCATGACAATGTCCCCCTCCAGCAGAGTGCCGGAATAGGGCTCTAGATTGGATCTCATGATTCTGGAACTTGCGTCGGCCGGAATTGTGTTTCGTCAACCCCCCTAGGGTTTCTGGAATATTTGGGAATTTATAGACCTAAGAGGCAGTGCAGGAGACCCCCGTGGGCCCCACAACCCACCAGGGTCTTGTGGTCCTCACGGGCCTCCCCTCTGGTCCTTCCTTGGCCCCCAAGTTGTCTTCTGGTCCAAAAAAATCTCCAAAAAGTTTCGCTACGTTTGGACTCCGTTTGATAGGGATATTCTATGGAGTAAAAACAACCAAAAGAACAGCAACTAGCACTGGGTACTATGTCAATAGGTTAGTCCCTAAAAATGATATAAAGTTGCTATAAAATGAATATAAAACATCCAAGATTGATAATATAATAGCATGGAACAAGCAAAAATTATAGATGCTTTGGAGACATATCAATGTACATGCAAAGAAAGTTTCCTCCTTGAAAAAGGCTAAGAGCTCTCGCAAGGATTTAATGAATGATAAGTGTAAGCTTGAAGAGTCTCATGCTACTCTCTCTAAGAATCGTGAGCTTCTAAACTTGTCCCTCAAGACTAAGGAATAAGTGATCATCATTCTTACAAAGAGTTTTGAGAAACTTAAATATACCTATCTTGAGACTCTTGGCAAGGCTTACTCCTCACCTATTATAAACGTTGATGCTTGTACTACTAACTCTATTATTGATCTAGCAACTATTCTTGAGGAGAGTTGCTATCTAAAAGCTCAACTTGAGAGAGGGCTCATGTCTTGTGCCCAAGGACAAAAGAACCTCAATGATGTGTTGAGCCAACACAAAGAGGTGGTTGCCAAAGACGGTCTTGGTTTGACCCAAGCACAAGAAACAAGAAGATGAGTCCTTAAAAATGCACCATTCCCATCAAGGATAGATTTGTGCATGAAGGGCACAAGGAGAAAGGAAAGGGTAAAGTTGACAAGATTGTGTGTGGGAAGGTCACTAGGGGCATGCCCACCCACAACAAGCCAAAAGAATGCATGCCTCCATCCTATGTGCTTTGTAAGGCAAGGTATGGAGATATTTATGCTCAGTTTGTTTGTCCTGGTAATGCCTTTTGCTTCTATTTAATTTGGGTTCCTAAGACCCTTGCTACTAACTTCAGAGGTCCCATTGCAAAATGGGTTCCTCTAATCAAGAATTAAATTGTGTGTAGGTTGACTTCTCTGGTGGAGTCAAATGGGTGATCGATAGTGGATGCACCAACCATATGACTGGAGATAGCAAATTGCTCATGGACTTCATGGAAGCTATTCAACCATTTATGATCATTGTGTTTGGAGCAGGATCAAAAGGATAGGTACTTGAGTTGGGAAAGGTGGATATCACTAATGAAATGTCTCTTGCTAATGTCATACTTGTCCAATCCCTTCAATATCATTTGTTTTTTGTTCGCCAGTTGACTTCCATTGGTTATGATACACTATTTGGACTAACAGATGTCAAACCTTTAAGAAAGATACACTTGAAGTGGCCTTTGTGGGAAAGTTGGATGGAAACCTTTACATGGTTGATTTCTCAAAAGAGAGTACTAATACGTCTCCAACGTATCTGTATTTTTTATTGTTCCATGCTATTATAGTATCAATTTTGGATGTTTTATATGTCATTATATGCACTTATATATATATCATTTTTTGGGACTAACCTATTAACTTAATACCTAGTGTCATTTGCTATTTTTTGCATGTTTGGCTTTTCAGGAAATCAATATCAGATGAAGTCCAAACGGAGAAAAAACTTTGGATTAATTTTTTCTAGACCATAAGAGACCCTAGAAGGTTCGGGAGAAGGGTAGAAGAGCCATGAGGGAGCGACAAGCCCTAGGAGCTCGCCCCAGGTGGAGCGCCCCATAGGATTGGGGGGCCCTCATGGCACCTATAACCCTAATTCCACCTCTATAAATTCTCAAATATTCCCCTGACGTCAAAGAGACACCCGAAATACTTTTTTCGCCGCCGCAAGTTCCAGAACCACAAGATCCCATCCTAAGGCCTTCTCTAGTACTCTGTCGAAGGGGGAATCGATCATGGAGGGGCTCTACATCAGCCTTGCTGCCCTTCCGATGATGCGTGAGTAGTTTACCATAGACCTACGGGTCCATAATTAGTAGCTAAATCGCTTCTCCCTCTCTTTGATATTCAATACAATGTTCTCCTTGATGTTCTTGGAGATCTATTTGATGTAATGACTTTTTGCGGTGTGTTTATTGGGATCTGATGAACTGTGATTTTATGATCAGATCTATCCATGAATATTATTTGAGTTTTCTCTAAAAAAATTTATGCATGATTACTATAGCTTCATATTTCTCTCTGATCTATTGATTTGGTTTGGCCGACTAGATTGATTTTTCTTGCAATGAGAGAGGTGATTTGTAATGTCTTCGATCTTGCGGTGCTCAATCCCAATGACAGAAGGGGACATGCCACGTATTGTATCATAGCTATTAAGGGTGCACTGCAAAAAAATACACTTCCGTGATGATACGTGTTTGTCATAGTAGGTCACATTTTCTGTCATGCATGTACATCCATGACGATTTTATGACAGAATCAAGATAGTCATACCTATGCTCTCGTAGAAGTGTTCCATGACATTACCAAAATTATCATCACGGAAGTGTCCACTTCCATGACAATAAATGGCGCGTCATGGAAGTGCTTTCGTCAAGGGTGACCGACACGTGGCATCCACCGTAACGGGTCGTCGTTAAGCTATCGGGTTCGGTTTTGGATCCGATAACCCGCTAACAGCCCGGACCAATGAGGATTTTCCACGTGTAAAATTTTCATTGGCCGGAGGAAACACGTGTTGGCTCACCGTTGGGACAGATGTCATCCATTCATTGGACAGGAGGCGCCTATGATATGTCGACACGTGGCACGACCCAACAGAGGCCCATTCCAGTGAAAAGGCTGGCCCGTTTGACTTGGTCAAAAGGTAACAAGCCAGCCCACGAAAAGCCTGTTAACAGCATGTTCGTATATAGCCCATTTACGGCCCGCTAACTCACGACGCTTTACGGCCTATCAGAATTAAGCCCAGTAGCTTCATCTGGGCCATCCAATATGATTCTAGCCCGTTGTAACTTCTGGCCCATGTATGGCCCATGATGTCTTTCGGCCCATACGAGGCCATTTGTAACTCTTGGCCCATTAACGGCCCGTGGTGAATCTGGCCCGCAATGAACAGTGTACCGCTTTATACCCATCAATGGCCCATTATTCCATTGGGCCGTTTCCAACCCATGTTATCTTTCGGCATTCTCAGGGCCCATTTATTCTTGGGCTCATTTCCAGCATTCGGTTACTTACGGCCCGTTACTGGCCTTTTCTGCTTGTGGGCCAAATTCAGCCCGTGGTTACAATGGGCCCGTTTGTGGCCCGTTAATCCATTGGACCATTTTCATAGCGTCATAAAAATGGCCGATTAACGATGGCCCATTATTGTCGGCCCATGAACGGATGATTCCAAATCTAGCCCGTTTACGACCCATAATGCGGTCTGTTATTGGCCCGTATTTGGCCTATCGATCATACGGCCCGTAGAAGGCCCATTGATGCTACGGCCCGTAGAAGGCTCATTGTTTCTACAGCCCTTAGAAGGCCCATTGTTTCTACGGCTCATAGGAGGCCCATGGTAACTACAGTAAATATGTAGCCCATGGTTATTGTGGCCTAGTTTTAAAAAATAGGTTATTGCGGCCACTAGCAAACCACGAAAAAAGAACTGCACTAACTACAAGCAAACAAATGAACAAGACAACAAGGAAATAAATAAGCAAGAAACTTACGCTAGGCTATCACGGCCATTACACATATTACATCCACTGGCCATCAAAGTTCGCCACCAGTGCAAATATAGGGAACAAAGCAGCATATCATATACACTGGTTG
The DNA here is from genome assembly GCF_003073215.2 of Triticum urartu. Taxonomy (NCBI): domain Eukaryota; kingdom Viridiplantae; phylum Streptophyta; class Magnoliopsida; order Poales; family Poaceae; genus Triticum; species Triticum urartu. The sequence goes on from NC_053024.1 coordinate 402,293,574, forward strand.
TCAAAGTTGGCGACCAGTGCAAATAAACGCCGCAGCAAAACAAGTCCAGAACTGAAACCACTTTACAAGAGCTCAAGAAACAATATTCTGGGTACCCATAATGCTAGCAAGATGCTTAGCAATCTTATTAACTTTCTCTTGTTTGGTGCTTAAATCCTCCAGTGCTTGTTGTTGCACCAGAAAGTATGCATCTGAATTCTGTAGGGACTTTCTCAGTCCTTCAGCTTCCTGTCGCAGCACATCTGATCGATGTCTTTCAACTTGAAGTTGAGACTCAAGAAGACGAACTAATTCAGGGAGCGAGTCCAAAGAGCTTGTGCCAGCAGTAGTGGCCAGTAACTCGAACACTACATCAAGACATGACTTTTGGGTTCTCTTGCTGTCGTCCAGATAGTTTTTATCAGCTTTCTTGGAGACCGACAGGGATGTCTCACTATCTTGAACCTTATCTGCATTACTTCCTTTACCATTGCATAACGGGGTACTGTTCTCCAATATTTTGTCCGTGTTCTAAAAGAGAAACAAGCAGACACATCACAGGTTTACCATGTTGTATATGAAACTCATTTTGGTAAATCAGTTCAGTAGTAAAGTGGACAGGATAACAGCATGAAACAAACATATATCTATGCACCATGGTCACTTTATGGTCTATATCATTCTAGTTTTTGTTTCCAAATCAAGATAGAGACAGAGTTCAACTAATATTTGTTCAAGACAAAGCAGAATAGACAGAATATAAGTGTGGGAAACTATAGAGCAATAGCAACACTTGTAATGTGCATGACATGAGAACATAACTGTTTATTCAATTGAAACTGAAATCAACATAGAGCAAGTTACAACAGCAAACCGGTTAAAGAAACAGGTTTAAAACATACATGTTGTGCCATTGGAGTTTCAATTCCATCGTTCAAATTTGAAAATAGTTGGTATGAGTAAATACAGTGATGCAAGAGCAAAGGAGTACGAACCATAGCTATAGAACCTGACATGAGAACAATTATTCTTCTCCTTTAAGCATTGAGTTGGGATTAGGAGTGGTGGTCCTTGTGCTTTAGGCACTGCAGTTCCCTTACTAACTGCTCATGTTTGGGTGCTCTGTGGTGGAGACGGTGTTGTGTCAACTGGAACTGGGTTACTATCTATTGGGGTTGTGGTTAGAAGGGGTGTAGTTGGTTCTCTATCCAATTGGGTAGGGGTACAATCTGCGAGATTCTGGGTTATGTGTGGTGGGGCTGGTTCTTGGGCAAGTACAACCGTGGTTCTATCTGCATCAACTGGTAGCACTATCCTCTCTGAAGACCATGTTGTTACTCCCTTAGATACTGCAATCACCCTCTCCAATTCAAATGGCTGATAAACAAGAAAAGTAATAGAATGTACAGACATTGTATGATAAACAGGTGCAATGGGTAGTGGGGAATAATAGAGGGCATGGCATAATTCACATTTATGTTGTCTAACTAAACAGGATAGCATGACACGATTTCACTTATATGATGGCTAACTAAACAGGATAGCATGACACAATTTCACATTATGATGGCTAACTAAAAAAGATGGAAAGACATAGTTCAAAATATGATGACCATGTAAATAGGATGACATGATATAACTATATAATGTGTTTATTAAATAGATTGGCATGCCATAATTCACATACATGCCGCCTATGGAAACATGATAGCATGATATAATTCATGGATAGAATGACATAATTCAAAATCTGATGATTGTAAACACTAAACAAGTATGACGTCTTTATTAAATGGGTTGCCATGCCATAATTCAGATAGACGTTGTGTATGTAAACATGATGGCATGATATAATTCAAATATATGATTTATATAGTAATCAAGTAAGTAGCTGGCAATCCATATATGATGTAAAAACTAAGAAATGCAAGACAACATGCATGGCATGGGTAATATAACCCTGCCAAGTTTGAGCATAGACCTCAGGGGGGAAATAGGACTGGTCATCAGTCTCTGAATCCTCCTCTGAGGAGCTCTTTGTAACCAGCAAGATGTCTGCTTCAGCAGGTAGCATTGTCTTCTCTGAGTACCTTTTTTTCACTCCATATACTTCCATCACTGCTTCAAATGGCTGATGCACAGGAAGAGTAGTTGAATATACAAACACTGTTGACAAATGGAACACGTAATACAAAAAAATGATAGCATGATATAATTCACATACATGATGATTGGCTAAACAGTATGGCACTGCATAATTCACATATATAATGCCTTTGCAACAAGATATCATTGCATAATTCACATATATAATGTCTTGCAACAAGATGGCAATGCATAATTCACATATATGGTAATTAGACACTAAACAGGTGGCATTCACACAAAGCATGTCTAAACTAATCAAATGACATAGCAATGCAAGACACCATACACACGATATGAGCAACATAACCCTGCCAAGTTAGAGCATACACCTCGTGGGGAAATAGGACTGGTCATATGTCTTTGAATCCTCCTCTGAGGAGCTATCCGTAAACAACAAAATATGCGCTTCATCAGATAACATAGTCTTCTCTGAAGACCTTGTTTTCACTCTAGAATTTTCCATCACCGTGTCAAATGGCTGATGCACACGAAGAGTAGTTGAATGTACTAACATTGTTGACAAATGTAATATGTAACGGAAAAAGAAGGATGGCCTGATGTAATTCACATATAAGATGACTGGCTAAGCAGGATGGCATTACAAAATTCACATATATGATGCCTGGCTAAACAAGATGGCGTTGCATAATTCACATAAACGATGAATGAACTAAATAGATGGCATTCACACAAAGCATGTCTAAACTAAGCAGATGACATATTTGATGTATAAAGTAAGCAATGCAAGGAACCATATGCATGTTATAACCAACATCAGTATCCAAGTTAGAGCGAAGACCTCACGGGGTAAATAGGAGTGGTCTTCTCCTTCTGAATCCCCCTTAGAACAGATATCTTCCTCTCAATTACAATCCAAAATGGGTGGAGGGGGGCTGCCTTTGCGCCTACCATGGAGCGACATATGCATGAAATTTTATTGCCACACAAGGCTCGTCTCTTTTTCTCTACATGTTCAGTTCCATTGTGTACAATATCTGACATGCATAGGAATAAAATGTAGTGAGATTATGTAAGGAGTGCATGTAGAAATCCAGAGTGATGGTAGCAACCTGTGGATAGACCCACAACCAATGATAGAACGTAGATAATGTCTTCAGTTAAAAAATACAGATAATGGCTTCTTTACTGTTTGTTTTCCACCCAACATGAAACTCATAGTAGACACCAGAGATTAACCAGATAGATACTATTGATTGTGGCCCCGATATGTACCCCACAACCATTTAAAAACTCATCTTTGACCATTAGTTTGGAGCTGACTCAGAGTCTAATCGGTGAACAGGATGATAAAGTAGCATGTAATATTAAGCGATGTATAACGTAAGCAAACACGAAAGAGTGCGACCTCTCTTGCGGACCCATGTAGTCCTCGAGATCATCTGCTAGGTTGATGACGGTAATGCAGTTGTCATGGCTGCCAGTGGCGGGGAAGAATATCTGAGGCGGCCAAAGATAGTCTGGAGGCCGGATCCCTGCTGTGCTGGACCCTTCTATCATTGGAGCAGCTAAGCTGGGGTGGACGACGGCGTAGCAGGAGCGGGACAAACCACACAAGGTTTTGTTTGACAACTATCTATAAGAGAAGTAATTCTGTAAGGGCTCATTTGAATTGGAGGATTCTAACAACGCAGGGATAGGAAATACACAGTAATAGGATAGGAACGCACGTGCAAAACAAAAAATTTAAAAACACAGGATTTTTGCCAATCTGTGTGTTTGGTTCACAAGAATAGGAAGATCACAGGATGCAAAGAAGCATGGTGAGATTAAGTCAAACCACAAGAAAATATATGGTTATAATGTTATTATGCTACTATCTCTTAGTCGTGTGCTTCATGAATAGGAATTTGAAAAGGAGGACAAGTGGATATTAAAATTCCTACAGTTTTTCTTTCATAGAGACACTAAAGGAACAAATCCTACAGTTTTCCTTTGCTCCATTCCTTTGAACCAAATGCATGAATAGTCGTACCATAGGAAACTTTCCAATTCCTATGTTTTTCCTTCACTTTTCCTTTCAAGCACTAGCGATTCTAGTAGGCAGGCTTGAGCAAAGAAAAGCCTACACTCAAAAAATGTTTTTGTGCTACTTCTATTACTTTGGACCCAGGCCACTGCCCTACTAGCTCAACTCCCAGGCCCATCGACAAATGCACAGCTCAAACGCGTAGAGATAAATAATGATGGCGTTCAAGAGATTCCATCACGGATAGCTAAGTTGCCTGGTGCCTCACTGCTTGTCATATAGTAGGAGAAACTAATCGTATTTCATGTTACTATGTGTGCTCAGTGGACAATATATATAACATGTAGAGTAAAAAGAGATGCAACAAGTGTACAACCTCTTTGGCGAAGCCATGTCGATCTCAGCGTGATTGGGTTGGTCGGCGAGAATGATCCAGCTGACTTGGCTGTCGGAGGAGGGAAGAACATCTTAGGCATCTTGAGATGGAGCTCGGGGTACTGCTCTGCTGTGATGGAGGGTTTCGTCGTTGGAGCAGCTCCAGTGAGTTGTACGACGCTGAGACTGAAGCAGGACAAGAGAGACAACGTTAACCTGAGTAGAATTGTAATAGCATCTCCAATAGATGACGTAAAATACATAACCACAAAGTGCTAGATGTAAAATACATCAGCTGCTCATCTCTGAACTTAACTGTCGAAATTGAATTTAACTGTCGAAACTGAATTTTGCTATCGAAACTGAACATACTAGTAGCAAAAAAGCAATAGCAGCAGCGCGTGCGAGAGCCGAGGCAGCTGGTCGTGTGGCAACATCAGTCGACTGACACCACCGGCCAAACCGCCACCCGTGCCCGGCGGTGCGCCTCCCCGCCCGCCCTGAAATCACTCCCCACTGCCGGTCCGCTGCCACCCTGGCCATCCCTCTAGCCCCCCCCCCCGTGCTGAGCTTTTTCTCCGGCAATCCCCACAACACCGCCCCATCACCGCCGGCGACCACCGCCCCCACCCTGAACCGTAAGATAGATAGTGTTGTACCTCTCGGGCGAGCCCCCTCCCCGCTGCGGCTAGTTCTTCCTTAACTCCGGCGAGCCCCCCACCCCCTAAAAATTGACTGACCCAAAAGTCGATTCAGTCGACTGAAGTGTAGCCAAATCAGAGCAACATCGCAAGCAAGAGCGAGAGCAACAGCATGAGCAAGAGCAAGAGCAATAGCAAGAGCAGACCAGGCAGGGGACCGAGAGCAAGAGCAGGCCAGCAACGTGAGTGAGAGCTAAAGCAGAAGAAGCTCCTACTGATGTGGACATCGCCGCCAAGGGAGCGACGCCGTGGAGGAAGTGGCCAGCGACGCCGCCGTGGATGGAGCCGCGCCATGTCGGCTCGGGACCGAGCGCCAGCAGCACCGTGAGATCGAATCAAGAAGAAAATGTGGCGATTAGTGTACAACCTCTTTGGTGGCGCCGATTAGGCCTCAGCTTCATCCGAGGAATCAGTGATCATGCTGCCCTTCCGGTGGTGTAGGTGAAGACGGTGGCGTGGGAACGGAGGCAGTGCAAAAGATGAGGGGAACGTCCGGGCAGCTCCTTGGAGGTGGAGGACGGGGTGGTGAACTGGCGGGACGACGATATCGATGACGGATCCTCATCTGGTACGGTGGATGAGGGACGTCGAGGTGCTTCCGTGGACAGCATCATCGGGGAAGAGGCTCTAGTTGAGTGGCGAACGGAGGAGGTGTGGGGCTTTGCGGGTTTTCGCGGCCTCGGTGTACGAATGAGTGGGCTGATGGGATGGGAGTGGGGAACCATGGCTTAGGGATGCGCTTGTCCAAAATGTGGGGTAAGTTACGGAAGTACCCCCACCAATTTGTGCTAGGCGGTTCTTTCGGTTCAGGGGTATCACGGGCATTTTGTGTGTCGGGATTTCGCAGGAGGTGGGATTTTTTGCGCGTGTTGTAATTTTGGGATAGCAAGGCACGGGTTGAGATGGAGGGAGTTTTCAGAGCACAACGAGACAAAGAAGTATCTTAAATATTTCGGGGTAACAAGGCATGGGTTGAAATTTCCAGACAAGCCTAACGTGTACTGTACCAAATCAATTCGCACTTCCGTCGACGAAAAAACAAAAAGAAATCAATTCGCACCACACAAGAGAGTCTAGTCCCGTGTACTGTACCCAATCAATTCGCACTACAAATGTCATTCAAAACTTTGAATTCATGTTATGTTCAATTAAAATATTTCGCTACGTGTATAATGCATGCACCCTGCTACTCAAATGAACGTTTTAGTGCATTCCAAACGTATATACTACCGCTTCAATATGAACTAAATTTGAATTCGTTTCTCTATTTGAATAAGATCTGCAATAATGATTGTCGTGAAGTCAAACCATTTGAATTCGTTTCTCTATTTTAACAAGATTTACAATCATCATTATTGTCAAGTTAAACCATCATTTGTGTATTATCTTCACAGCACACCACATGATTATTGTCGAGTTAGATATGAACTATGTGTACTATATGAACTCGAACTCGATTTTTTGAATCCACTTTATGTTGATTTCAAATCACAGTACATTTCAAGCTCTAGCTAGATCTTCATAATCTAAACAATGTCTCATATGTATAATGTGTTTATCACATAATGTATGGTGCCCCGCCCCCTACTCCTACAAGTATTTAGATGTGAGTTGCAAACGCCACACATTACCACAAATTCAAATAAAATGTGAGATTGTTCGATATATAATATTGTTTAGATTGTTCAATATTTAGTTGTAAGCTACAAACGCCACACATTATCACAAATTCAAATAAAATGTGAGATTGTTCGATGTATAGTATGGTTTAGATTGTTCGACATTTAGCTGTGAGTTGCAAAAGCCATGCATTATCACCTTATGGTATAACATGTGCAAAACCACAGCACAAGTATCACCGCTATATTCATGCATGCATATGTTTATAACACTATGATCTCCTATTCAAATATATGAATCCACTTTCATATCAAATTATCATCTTTGTTAGTCTCTTACACCCACACAATCCTCTAACCTTTGTAGCTAGAACTAACTTTCACTCGTGCATGCACACGCCCTCCTCTCCCTCCCCCTCCCTCAGCATTCTATCCATCACGCACATTCTTTTTTTAGGTCGTTCTCCCACAGTCTCAACAACTCCTTTCCGACACACATCGATCGATAAACCTCTCCAACGATGTCTGCCTACAACATACACATGCACCTTCCATCTCCTCCTTTATGTGTTCATGCCTTGTGTCTCTCATATGGTCCCACACACGTGTAAACTCTCTCCCCTCTTTTCATCGATCTCATAATCACACACTCCTCCCCCTATCTAGCTAGTAGCTCGGCATCTCACACCACCTCCTAGCTCAATTATCTCTGTCTATCCGTCTCTTTGGACCTTATTTGCCTCTAACAAATGGATGTACACTGACCGATCTCCCGCTATACATATAGCTAGCTAGGTCCTTATAACTCGTTTTTCCCATGCGTCGATCGATCTACCTCATTAGTTATGTCTCTCCCTTCCTCCGACAAACAACAATTGATCTACCGATCTAGTTAGGTTTGCTTACCAAACACATGGTTCCCCTTCATCATCCATGCATGCGTACCGACACATCTATCACGCACAGGCACACACAGAAACACATTCCCACTCTTATTGATAATATTGCAGTTCTACCCTCAGTTTGTCTAGTAGGCCTGTCCCACCATCTTCAAGAAGCAACTCCATCACCCATCCAGCACTCTACCCCTCTCCATCCCCTCTCTCTCTCCTCTCTCTCTCTCTCTCCTCTCTTTCTCTGTCTTTGTCCCAACCTATTTCCCATCCTTCAGTTATGTATGGATGTTGACTGATCTCCCTCAAGACATAGATGGGTCTCTCCTTCTCAACACATATACGAGTCGTTCTACCTCTCTAGTTAGGCCTCTGCCTCCCCCCTCCTCCCCCACAAACACCGATACATCGAGCGCTCTAGTCAGGTCTCCCTGCCACACACAAACTTGCCTTGTGCCCTCCGACGTTCCGGTAGGTCAGTCGCCCTATATCTTTGACTTGCACACACGCAATTTCGATGGCTCTCTTCATCGATCTCGCACCCACCAACTTGATCCTCTCTTTGACTCCATCGATATCTATGACCCCTCTCTCTCTTCTCATGGATCGCCCCCTCTATATATGATATCAATAGGCCTCTTTTTCACACACATTGCATGTGTCAAATTTTTGTTTGAGATGTCATCGACACATATTCCCACAAATACATTCACGAAATCACCCCCAAACAAAAAACACTCACGAATGAACACGCCATCTGTCTAGGTTTGTATCTCTCTCACACACACCCACGTAGCTGGGGGACGTGCACGAAGAGAAGAGGTGCACGCACGGCGCACGTACTCCTGTCTCTTTCCCAACCACACCCGCGCGGGTACACGGTGGAGCTCATTTATGTACGAAAAGGCAACCCACGTGGTAATTTGACATGTGTACTGGTTGTCCACTTGATGGAGGATCGTCTACCACAGGTGAACAAACAAATTGCGACTTAACGCGTTATGTTAAAAAAGAGGCAAACCATGTGGGGCCTACCTTAGAGGCAATGCTGTATACACTTGGGATGCTCTGTGCTTATTACTTTTAATGTGTCCCATCAACTCGCAGAACAAGGAGAAGCTTGCTTAATACACCATATCCCCCGCCTATGGGCGTGGTGGCTCGCAGGACGAGGTCTAGTTTGCTTACTACGCCTTACGCCCGCTCCCTCGCCCACGCGTGTGGTGGCTCACAGGACAAGGAGAAAACTGCTCCCTCCATTTACTCCTCGTCCCTACCTTGGTTAGAGAGATTATCATATTGTTTGGAATATATGTCCCTTAGTAGATTTCAATATGAACTAATAGTACATACTCCAAACACCGATGTATATAGACGTATTTTAGAGTGTAGATTCACTCATTTTGCTCTGTATGTAGTCAATATTGAAACGGACGTAATAGTACGCACTCTCCCTCACCCACGTGGTGGACGTACAGCAATTCATTCGGTCTCATATAGCCAGAACGATATATACTGCAATACCATTATTGCTCGACTTCCTGAAGAGGCAAAGAGCCAATCGCAAGGTTAATATTTTGGAGATGCCAAGCGCAAGGTTTATAGGAGAACGAGTAGTAGTAGTACTAGTAGTACGTACCAGTGGTACGTACTGTGTGAGGAAGAAGGCAACAAGATATATGTTTTGCGTGACAGTCTCTTCTTACAGGACGTGCTAGACCTAGTGGACCTCATTGCTGCAACGGGACTACTCCCTATCATAGATGGCATGATTCAGAGTGGTGGGTAGCGGGCATAATTCGGAGCTGCTTAGGCTAGTCATAGTGGGTAACTTATGTAGTAACTTGACACATCCCAAGACAAATTTGCTTATGTGGGATGGAGTTAATGAGGGAAGAGATGCTTGTGGTAACATAATATGTTACTGTAACATAACACACCCCGAGGTAAAATGAGTCTATGTCTCAATTAATGAAGGTTTGTATGTTACCATCTATATGTTACTACCCATTATGAAGGTAGTAACCTAGACTAGTAACAAAAGCATGTTACTAGTCTAAGTTACTCCCCACTATGACCAGCCTTAGTCTTAAACCCCATGAAGAAGTCCCATCGAAAGGAATAGCCATCCTCTACACGTGCTCCTATGTAAAATCAGTAAATGAGACAAAAAGAGAAAGAGACAAAGTAAAAAAACAATCACCAGCCTTAGATCCAGCCCTATTGTATAAGTGAATGATATTTCTATGTCGTGAATGAAATGGCTATATTATTAACCATGCTACAGAGGTAGAAGTGGATTTTTATTTATTCGCGAAGGTAGCAGCAGATGGATATTCAACGAGGAGTTAAATGATGGCTGCTTCCTCGGTGAAACATAGAGAAAGGTGGGCCTCGTGATTTGATGTCTTATTAGTCATTATTACTGCCTATACTCTTTGCCCATATATAATAACCGCGTGGTAGTACAGTAGTGGGCTATACTTTTAATAACCATGCTCGAAGAGAATACGTGCACGCACCCACGCACGTAGTGTACTAGTAGCACTCTTTGCGTCTTTTGCATCTTCCCCAACCACACACGTGACACGGTGGAGCTCATTTACGTAAGATGATGCAGCACACGTGATAATTTGACGCGTCTAGTAGTAGTTACTCACTTATAAAGATGGAGAGTCGGGAACCACGCATGAACGGTGTCGCGTCATTTATAAATAATGTTTATTTCTTCAGTGGCACGTACGCAATATAAATAGGTTCATATGGAGGCACTGTCGGCACATCCCGATCAGGGGTCCCCACCGTTCTCTCTCACAAAGCCGGTGAGGTTGCCTTCGTCCCTTGCTCACTGCCGCGACGTGGGCAGTTGCCGCCTCCCGCCACCCTCCTCTAGGTTGAGCTACATCCCGACATCCCTCATGTACAACTTCCTTTACAGCCGGCTTGCACCACTGCTCCAGCTGCCCACATCACTCCATGTTGACATTTCTCTACTTCTTTGCCCTGCACACACCTCTACTGGCTTCTACGTACTGTATTTGTGATGAGTTTATGTCTCATCAACTAGTCCCAGTAATCTTAATCTAATCACGCTTCTTCAATTTCTTTGCCACAGGGATGCTCATCTTGATTTTGGTGAAATTGCACAAAATGATCCGATGGTCAAAGGGTTGCAAACTTTATTTTTTCGGAAGCTCCAACGTTGCCAGCAAATTAAAGCCTGGTTAGGGTTTACGGTTCAAGGGCTAGGGACTGCATGGATCTTTTTTATTTAGCTGTCTCTGTTCCAAAATAAGTGTCAACTTTAGTAGTAGTACAACTTTGTACTAAAGTTTGCATAAAGTTGAGACACTTATTTTGGAACGGAGGGAGTGCATATTGGCTATGATCTATCAATCATTGAGATGCAATAGCATGCATGTTAGTCTCCTTTGTATTTGATGAAATGTTGCAACGGACAACCTTGGACGCAAGATGCATGAAACAGAAGCTGGAAGCTTCATAGCATTGTAAGAATTTATCTCGCTGAGAAATTACAGTACGTACTATACTAGTACAGTACGATGTAAAGAGTTAGGTGTCGCACGGTGTCTAGAAAATATGGTGATATTGTGAGATGGGCCATGTAATCACTGAGCCTATGTGTTTTCACTGCTTTCGCACTTCTTCGCTGTAAAAATGGAGAAAATTGTAATCTAGTAGTACCTCCTTTCGCCGAAAGTGTGGGACATCCAACAGTCGTAGCACCTCAGTAATAATGACCAATGAGCCGTCAAATCAAATAGACCCAGCAGTAAGTTGGACAGATGAAGCAACCATCACTCTTGAATCCGCTTCTCCCTTCAACGCAGGCACCAGTGAGAGCTCGCGTCCGCTCTGCCCGGTCATGAATGCAGCACCGATTCTTTGGAGCGGCGCTGACCGTTTCGGGCGGGAAGCGCACGCGGGCGATGGAGGGGCTTTGGGTGGGCCAGGCTGGTCAAGAGCAGGCGTGGCAGCTGTCTATCTGTCCCTACAGGATGCCCGGAAATGAGAGGATGCACCGACTCTCGCGGCTAAATCGTACACTACACACCATCTCTCTATAGGAGTAGGTCCATGTGTCGTTGTCTCTAACACACACATGTTGTTAAACACACACACACATGCCGAGGTAAAATGAGTCTATATCTCAAGTAATGAAGACTTGCATGTTACCATCCATATGCATGTTACTAGTCCAAGTTACTCACCACTATGACCAGCCTAGCAATGTAACCAAACGCTCCTTACTCTGCCTTGTTATCTCCCCCGGAAACCCAATACATGGAGCGCAACTACGCGTTGATCAGTCAAGAAATCAAAGTCGGCTTGCATGCGAGTTAATACGTGGCCCTGCATGGTAGCTAAAACAACATCTCTTAGTTTTTGTGATTAATTGTTGCGTATAGAGACAGAAATCAGGGCATTGATTGGAGGAAGGACCGGTTAAGTTTCTCCTTCTCCTCCAATGTGCTTGCACCTTGGTCCCGCTGCACCTTCTAACGTGACTTATTACACCTAGATGGAGGGAGTAGTACGAGATACGGTGGCACACTGAATTAGGTCGAATACAAGTGCCCAAAATTGTGTGCATGTTATAATAAGGATTCACTTAAAATAGTACGTGAGCCAACAGAGGGATCAATTGGACAGTGTTCACGAGCAGTAGTGAGATGTGTGAGGTAAGATACACTGCTGGCGCTTTCAGTTTTTCTTATTAATTTGTTTGTTTCACCCTCTAACTGGTGGGACCCAACGTACTACATGGAGAGAGGTAAGGTGATGTAGGCTGCATTATTTCTGTACTACCAACACTGCTTTAAATCCCAAAAGACCTTACCACCAAAGCCACATGACACGATTATGATTTAAATCCCAATGTCTCCCACGCAAAAAAAACATGGCATGCTTATCACACGAATGCATGAATGTCTAAAAGGTTACTTTCCTCTCTTTAAACATAACGTGAGGGTGGTGTAGCTGGTTAGCCTGTTCGCTCATAAAACTTGAGGTCTCGGGTTCGATAACCGCACTTGAGCATAATTTTGTTGTTTTCTAGGGTTTGCGCTCTTCACACTCTCTCTCTCTCCACTATATATACACGCTGAAGCCTCAACGCTTGTAGTTGCTCTCTTCACACAATCTCACCCTCTCCAGATCTAAACAAGACTTCATTGGCCTCTCTCTCTCTTCCCTCACTGTTGGTCAAAGAGCCGGCAGGATCCATCCGCCGGGAAGGGAAGGAGGCTTAACATTGTCGCCGTCAGTGAGGGAGGGAATCCACTACAGGCGCAGTTGTTCTCTTTCACCCAGTGGCGGTGCGGGAGGGCCTCTGACCCCTTCTTCCTCGCTGCCGTACATAGTGTGGGCAGAACAGCCTCCGGTCGCCCACCGAACCACACCCCAAGAACCTTAATGTATAATTTACTTATTCCACATACATTGCTCTAGCTGCATGTGGGCTTTTTCCGCTTCTGCACTCGAATCTTGGTGTTGGATCAAATAGGAAAATAGTGGGGAAAGTTGTATAGCATGAATCTAGGACGTGGTTCAAAGAGAAAAGGAATGGGGGGAAGTAGTGGGGAAAGTTGTATAGCATTAATCTAGGACGTGGTTCAAAGAGGAAAGGAAGGGGGAAAGTAGTGGGGAAAGTTGTATAGCATGAATCTAGGACGTGGTTCAAAGAGGAAAGGAAGGGGGAAAGTAGTGGGTAAAGTTGTATAGCATGAATCTAGGACGTGGTTCAAAGAGGAAAGGAAGGGGGAAAGTACTAGTACAGACTGGCTATCCAGCACCTATGTTGGTCTAAAAGGGGAAACAATGACAAACGCAGTACGCACATGTGTAACGAACTGATCTTTTTGTTTTGGGGGCAAGGCTATAGAGTTTCAGCAGGACTAGATTTGCTGCGCTCACATAGGGAAAGGTGTGTAAAGATAACGGAACTGGGACCAGCACAAATATGCTCCTTGGTTGTTTGTTCTTTGTTCCAACAGACTATGCATCACCCCTTCATACATCAGTAGATGCACATGGTGATGGTGAGTCCATTGTCCCGTGCAACTCTTTAGCTGTTGTTAATCTAAGGCCCTATTTGGTTAAAAAGTCCTAGGACTTTTTTTAGTCCCAACTAAAAAGTCCCTAGTCTCTACCTGCTTGGTTCCAGGACTTTAAATGGACTAGAGGTTATTAAATGACATGCTAAAATACCATGTTACCCCTAGTAATGAACTAATAGAGATAAGGTGCGATGCGGGGCAGGGGGAACTATTGGAAAAAGTCCCAAAAAGACTCTCCCTCGGGGTCTTCTTTCTTTAGTCCTAAATGCCCACTTTTAGTCCCTAAAAGTCCCTCCTTTGGTTTAGATGGGACTGAAAGGGACTTTTTTTAGTCACTACACCAAAAAGACCGTATAAACAAACACCCTCTAATAATGCTGCTGGGAAATTCATGCAATGCCATAGTTAAAAGAAAATTACATGTTTAATGAATTTTATTGTTAATATAATCTCTCTATTAATATGAATCAATGCCACCGTTTGAGAAATGCTACTATCTTGCTTTATTTCCCAATTAGATAAGTTAGATGCTTCTTTTTGTTGGCTTCTGTGTCATCCACTATCATTGACCACTTGTTGTTTCCTTTGCACCTCTGTGTAAACAGGGTTATCTACTTCACCTCGTTGCTATTGTGACCTTTTGTTGCACTGCATAAAACACTTTTGTTTTAAGAGTGTTTTGTGCAGTTCAACCAAAATGTCACACCGACAACATTGCTTGATTGCTTGATCTTAGTGGAACTGCACAAGAGGAGATCTTACTTCCTATCCGTGTTGGCAAATTTGGTTCAGATCTTCTTCTTGTGAGTTGTTTGAATTCCGCGTCATGAGAGGTTAGTGCTAGCCTTCTTTCACATGATTGTGCAGTGTTATTTCATATGTTGTGCTACTTGTACGGTAATGCTGCTTGATTTTAGTGAACTGCACAAATGGAAACAAGACTTCCAATTTGTATGTGCACCGTAATATCCCATTGAGGTAAGATAAGGATATTGCACAACTTTTGGCCTGTATTTTGCCCCTTTCATCAAAAAATTAATGTCGTTGTTTAGTGTTATACTTGTGCTCCCTAATTGACATGCCAAATCTTACATTGAAGGCAAATCTTGTCTGTTATTGAACCAAGTGATAAAGGGGAAGAACAAGCGGACGAAAAACAAAAATCAACTCCTGGTGTTGTAATGAAGCACTGGAACTGTGATGACATAAGTAATGATATAGTTTTGCATCTTAATTTATTGCTATGGCTAGAACGAGCAATTGTTTTGCCACTGATTTGATGCCACTCTTAAATGTAATATGTAATTATCTCTACTTGTGCAAACAGGGATCTTCTTTGAAGATACCATATATTTTAGTGGAACTGCACAAGAAGATGTGGGAAACATTAAACTAGTCAAGGAGTATATAGTAAGCATGGCAACCACAGTAGATAACAACAGATGGTTCCGGAGAAGTGCTTGATTTGTATGCTCTACACAATAAGCCTCCTGACAAAGGTTGTTACTCTCCCACATATTTCATCCATATGATTGAGCTTTGTCATCTCTATTGGTGTTGCACTACTATTTAGATACTATCATGAGAAAGTGGTATTGTCCTTGAGAAGTGCTTCATCTGTGCTGTTTTAAATATTTTCTTTCCTTTTTTCGAGCAAACATGGATGCTAGCATTTAGTTATCCTCTTGTCTTTGCACAATAGGATCATCCTCCTCTGAAGAAGAATATGGAGTACGTGAAGTGACTAGTTCCGATTATGCCAGGATGAAGAAGCCCTGTCTATCTTCTTGGCAGAAGGAGCAGTTGAAGGATGGTTACATTACTCCCCACAAGACCAAACTAACTTCTGCTCGGAAGGACTGACATATCTCCATCTTTTCTGCTGTGATGCGCAAGTAAAATGTTGTTCTAGGATTCTTTCCGGTGAGTTCCATTTTTTAAAGTGTGCTCTACATGGACCATGTAGGTGCATGTTTAAACTGTCAATTCATAGTACATTTTGCTTTATACTAATCACTTATTTTGTATTTGTGCAAACAGGGGTGCTCGGCTTGATTTCAATGGGAACTGCACAAAATGTTCACGAATACATCGAATCCCACCACAATAAAGGAGGTGCCAATATGTTCAAGGAGTTGCAACATATAAAGGTGAAATCATACAAGCTATGCGCGGATTTGGTTGATTTTGGTGGAACTGCACAAAAAGAACAGCTGGTTTATTTAGCACGAGGTGTCATGCCAATGTCCGAACTGATGGCAAAACCTGCCCATTCCACAATCGTAGGCATTTGATATTTTGGAATGGGAAAACCTTGTCAAAGTTTGCTCATTGATGTACGCAAAACACGCACTTGAAATTTTGGAATGGGACTACCTTGTCAAATTTTGCTCATTAATGTTAGCAACAAGACATGTGTTTGGTATTTTCGAATGGGACACCCTTTGCTGTCAGCAACATCGATCGATTTTTATTTATTGTTTAGTTGTGAAGTAAATATTGGCTCTGACATGTGAATCACAGAGATGCATAATCATCCATTGTTTTGAATGTTCTCTATGAATTGCCAGGCATGTGTGTTTCATCGCAATGTACAGGAACGCTAAAAAGCAGCTCAAACTCTTTGTACTCCCTCTGTTCCTTTTTACTTCGCATATTAGATTTCTTTAAACTCAGTTGATTTTACATTGTGAATGTTCATACTTTTTTCTAAAAGATTGGTCAAAGTAGAGATACTTTGACTGCAGACAAAACTTGTATGCAGACTAAAAAGGACCGGATGGAGTACATGTGAGACTGCTGCAAACGAGGTGATCACCCTGGGAATAATCCTAGTACATATTGTTTTGCATGTTCATCCAATGCCAGTGATACAAGAATTCAAACTAATCGAACTAAATTCATTTATACACGGTCGGATTTCATATAAACATGCCAGATTTCATTACATTTCATACATTCTTCAACTAAAAAGGGGTGCGCTAGAGGTATAATTAATTAACCGAATCTACCCACATGTATCTGGCTGAGCCTAACAGAAGCTTATTCTCCAGCGAACTGAGCTTCAGTGACTTAACTGCATGTGCAGTTGCCTAACTGACATGAGGCCTAGATGCCCGTTGGGCCCACGTGTCAGTGACCCAACTGCATCAGTAGTTAAGTAACTAAAGTAGCGTCCTTCTCCAACATAGCTCTCCGACTCCACATCACCGCCAAGAAGCGAATCGGCCGTCAATGCTCAACCCACCTAGCTTGGCTTCAGTCAGAGGGTAGCAGCGGTGGCCTTACTTGGACCCGAGCAGCGGCAACCTACCGTGTTCTAATCTTCCTTGTTTTCTATTTGGTGCGGCCTCGTTGGTAGCGGGGCGGGCCTCAATGGAGCCGGCAATGTCCTCTATCTCGTTGCCAGTGGGGCGGTGCCCCGGTGGAGCAGGGGAAATCCTGCCCCTCGTTGCCGGCAGGGTGGGGCCTCAGCTGAGTCGGTGATGTCCTCTGCCTCGTTGTTGGCCGGGCGGAGCCTCGGCGGAGTAGGGCCTCGCCGAAGCCGGCGAGGTCCTTCACCTCGGTGCCGGCGGGGCGGGGCCTCGGCGGAGCCGGCGGTGTCTTCTGCCTCATTGTTGGTGCCGCGGGGCCTCGGCGGAGCAGGGCCTCGTCAACACCAGCGGAGCAGGGACTCGTCGAAGTCGGCATTGTCCTTTTCCTCGTCCTCGGTCTCGCCAAACAGCACCTCGCCCGCTTCATCGTCCTCTTTGTAGGCGGCTGCAGCCTCCGCCACCTGCATGCGGTACCGCCAGCACTCGAGGCGGCCCTCGCGGGCGGAGCGGTATGAGTCGAGCAGTGCCTCCTGCTCCGCCCGCTCCGCGGCGATCTGCTCCTCCGCCTGCAGGTGCTCTTGGAGGAGATGGTGTTTGTACGCGGCGGTGGCCTGCGCCTCCCGGAACTGCTCCTACGTTTCTGCCTCACCGTGTCCATGTATTGGGCACTGGCCTCACCGATGGTCATGGTGCAATGCTGAAAGTGCAACTATCCCTAGGTGGTTTTGGTAATTCCTAACAACATATAGCTCATTGAGCTAATGCTATTACAAGATTAATATTTTAGGAAAATCTCAATGAATGGCATGGCATGGATTAGGAAAGGGGACCCATCAAAATACTAAGGACAAAAAGATTGGCTCAACCTCAAAGCTCAAGACTCTACATTTTATATTTTAGTGATCCAAGATCACATTGAGTCTATAGGAAAAGCCAATACTATAAAGGAGGGATGAGGTGTTGTTTAATGAGGTTCTTGCTTCATAGTACTTGGTGATATGCTCCAAAACCCTCAACTACCTTCCCACATCCACATATGACCTAAACCAAAAGTCAAACTCGGCCCCACCGATTCTTTCTATCCGGCGCCACCGAGTTTCAAATGTCATAGCCACTGCCACAAACCCTAGGCAAATTGGTCTCACCGATAGGGATCTCGGTCACACCGAGATGGGGTTGTAATCTCTCTGTTTCCCTTCATAATGTTTCGGTCCTACCGAGATGAGCGATCGGTCCCACCGAGATTGCAATGTAAACTCTCTGTTTCTCTTTCGTAACATTTTGGTCCCACCGAAATGAGCGATCGGTCCCACCGAGATTGCAATGTAAACTCTCTGTTTCTCTTTCGTAACATTTCGGTCCCACCGAAATGAGTGATCGGTCACACCGAGTTTACTTGACCAACTGTCTGGTTAGCTTATTACCAAATTCGGTCTCACCGAGTTTGTGTAATAGGTCACACCGAGATTACATTATGCCCTAACCCTAACCATATCGGTCCTACCGAGTTGTATCTCAGTCCCACCAAAATACCTAACGGTCACTAGGTTTGCTGAATCGGTCTGACCGAGTTTCTCCATTCGGTCTCACCGAGATTGGTAAATTATGTGTAATGGTTAGTTTTTGTGTGGAGGCTATATATACCCCTCCACACACTCTTCATTCAAGGAGAGAGCTATCAGAACATACCTACACTTCCAATACACATGTTCTGAGAAAGAACCACCTACTCATGTGTTGAGGCCAAGATATTCCATTCCTATCATATGAATTTTGATCTCTAGCCTTCCCCAAGTTGCTTTCCACTCAAATCTCCTTTCCACCAAATCCATATCCTGTGAGAGAGAGTTGAGTGTTGGGGAGACTATCATTTGAAGCACAAGAGCAAGGACTTCATCATCAACACACCATTTGTTACTTCTTGGAGAGTGGTGTCTCCTAGATTGGCTAGGTGTCACTTGGGAGCCTCCGACAAAGATTGTGGAGTTGAACTAAGGATTTTGTAAGGGCAAGGAGATCGCCTACTTCGTGAAGATCTACCGCTAGTGAGGCAAGTCCTTCGTGGGCGATGGTCATGATGGGATAGACAAGGTTGCTTCTTCGTGGACCCTTCATGGGTGGAGCCCTCCGTGGACTCGCGCAACCGTTACCCTCCATGGGATGAAGTCTCCATCAACGTGGATGTACGATAGCACCACCTATCGGAACCACGACAAAAACATCTATGTCTCCAGTTGCGTTTGAATTCTCCAAACCCTTCCCTTTACATTCTTGCAAGTTGCATGCTTTATTTTCCGCTGCTCATAGACTCTTTGCATGCTTGCTTGAATTGTGTTATGATTGCTTGACTTGTGCTAAGATAGCTAAAATCTGCCAAAGACTCAAATTGGGAAAAGGATAGATTTTTATTTGGTCAAGTAGTCTAATCACCCCCCCCTCTAGACATACTTTCGATCCTACAAGTGGTATCAGAGCTTTGGTCTCCATTTGCTTTGATTTCCATAGCTTTTGGTGGTCATAGCCTTAGTTTCACAACCTAGGAGAGTATGGCGTCTAGCGAGGGAAATTATCACCGTAGAGGTCCTTACTTTGATGGTACTAATTTTGCTAGTTGGAAGCATAAGATGAAAATGCATATTCTTGGATATAATCCCGCTGTTTGGGCTATTGTGTGTGTTGGCTTGCAAGGTGAATTCTTTGATGAGAGAGAACCGAATCGTGAAGCTACCGTAGATGAGTTGAAGATGCTATAGTACAATGCTCAAGCTTGTGATATCCTCTTCAACGGATTGTGCCCCGAAGAATTCAACAAAATCAGCCGTCTTGAGAATGCAAAGGAAATTTGGGATACTTTGATTGACATGCACGAAGGTACCAACTCCCTCAAGGAATCCAAGTTGGATGTGCTTCAAAGTCAACTTGACAAGTTCAAAATGAAGGATGGTGAAGGTGTCGCTGAAATGTACTCTAGGCTTGCTCTTATCACAAATGAGATTGCCGTCTTAGGAAGTGAAGAGATGACCGACAAATTCATCATCAAGAAGATCCTAAGAGCCTTGGATAGAAAATACGATACCGTATGCACATTGATCCAAATGATGCCAAATTACAAAGATCTCAAGCCAACGAAAGTCATTGGAAGAATTGTTGCTCATGAGATGTCACTCAAGGATAAGGAGGAGCTCCATAACAAGTCAAGTGGTGCTTACAAAGCCTCATGTGAAGCTCCCACATCATCAAGTGAGAAACAAACCTTCAATGAAGAATTGAGCCTAATGGTGAAGAACTTCAACAAGTTCTACAATAGTAGAAGCAAGGAAAGAAGTTCCAAGTCAAGGTCCTACAATGACAAAAGATCTTCTAGTTGAGAGCGAAACTGCTACAATTGTGGAAGACCCGGACACTACTCCAATGAGTGTACGGCACCCCACAAGAGAAGAGAAGATTCTCCCAAAAGAAGAAGTAGAAGAGAAGAATCACCATCAAGGGAGAGAAGGAGTAGGGATGATCGATATGAACGAAGACACCCTCGGAGAAGAAAGGATTCGGAAAGGAAGGACAAGTCATCAAGGAGATACACAAAACGAAGACATCAAGCTCATGTTGGTGAATGGGTATCCGGCTCCGACTCCGACAATGACTCCAAGAGAAGCTATCACTCCGACTCCGAATATACTCAAGATGAAGGTGTTGCCGGACTAGCAATTGTGTCAACCAACTCCTACGACATATTTGATTCACCAAATGAAGGAATTGGAAGATGCTTCATGGCCAAAGGTCCAAAGGTATCACACCCTGAGTATATTGATTTCAATAGTGATGAAGATGACTTGTTAGGTGATGATGAGTTACTTGTTGACAACTATAGTGATGAATACTATGATGAAACGAATGACAATGATAAGGAGAATATTGAGTATCTAACTAAAGAACTAAACACTCTTAAGTTATCTCATGAAACTATCTTAGGAGATCATCGAGAACTTTTAAGGACTCATGAGAAATTACGCTTTGAAAAGCTCAACCTTGAGCAAGAGCATGGGTTCTTAAAGGCAATCAATGATGATCTTCGCAAGAAAAGTTCTTGTTACATTGCCAAGCGTTTACTCTTATCCACTTACATGCCTCAAGTCAAGTCTAGTAACAAGAACAAGAAAAATTCTTCCTCTAGTAGTAACAATAATCATGCTAAATCCAATGTTGTTGCTTCTAGTAGTTCTCTTGATTCCACTATTGATTCTCTTAGCCAAGTTACACTTGAGAAAGAAAATAGCTTATTGAAGGGAATTATAGAGAAAGGTGTTTACAAGTGCCTTGCCGGAAGCAAGCAATTTGAGGAAGTTCTACGCAAGCAAGGAAGGCATTGGAAGAATCAAGGTATTGGTTTTGAACGAAAGTTCAATGCCAATGGAGTTGAGTGGGAAGAAGATCAATACCCCAAGACGAAGTTTGTTCCTCAACAAGAGAAGTATGATCCTACTTCATCCAAAGGGACACAAGCTCAATATGATCTTCCACCACAAGACCACAAGCAAAAAGGCAAGGACAAGCTTCAAGAGGAAATTGATGCATTTGAAGAAGCTCCTGAGGCCTTGGTCAAATGGGTTCCCAAGACTACATCAAGTTCCACTTCATCAAGTACAACTACAACTCGGATTCCCATCAAGATGGTGTGGATCCTGAAGAAGAAGAACTAGAGAGTTCTTGAGGGTGACTCCGCCAATATACTTCACTCTTATCATTTTGGCAAGAACAAGTGCAATCAACTTCCACATCTTGCACTAGTTCAAGGAGTCACAAACCCTCTTGTTGGTAAGACAAGGGACAAGGTAACCTAAAGCTTTCATAGACATCATCTTGTGTGTGCATCACTCTATGTCTATGGATACCCTTGTTTGTTCCTTGTGGGACTAACCCATGTAGGTATTGAAAGTGCAACTCGCTCCAAAGGATAGCTCCAAATGATCTACATCAACATAGAGCATCCACATCTTCAACACCTACATGAAGTCATCATCGACAAAACCAAAGGTTACTTCATCCCTCTTAGGGGGGATCTCACATCTAGGGGGAGCTTTACTCTAACAATTGAGTTAAAGCAACTCTAATGGTGTGAACACACCAACGCTTTATGTAAAAATTGTAACCCCACTTGTGCTTAAACGATGAGTATGACCTATGATCAAATGCTCTCATTTGACTCCTAAGTCAATATACTCATATATAGATGACCTAGTCATTGCCAATTGCTTGATAGATGCTAGAATTGTTTGTGCATGCTTTGCCACATATTTCATTTGCCATTTTATTGTGTGAGCATGTTGGTTGCATAATTTACTCATTCGAGGACATCCACTTGTTGTTTTGATTGATTGGTTTCCTTTTCTTTTGGCTAAGTGGATGGACAAGAATGCTAAGAACCTTCTCTAGCTATCTATGCTTTTCTCGTCTCAAACTCTATTCATGCTGCATCACAAAATTTGATCAAGTCAGATTCGAACCACTCTATGTGAGGAGCACTCGGAGTCCCCAATTCGTCATAGACTTAAACTTCCAAAACTTCTTTCTGCGTTTCGGTCTGACCGATTCAGCCATTTCGGTCGTACCGAGATCACTAAGTCGATCTAGGTTTTCAACCTCGGTGCAACCGATTCGAACCTTTCGGTCACACCGAGTTTCAGTAACTACTTGCAGTTATGAATCTAGGTGCCACCGAGTTGTTCCACTCGGTCACACCGACAGGGTCGGGCTATATATACCCACGGGTCAAATTTTGGAAAACTTTCCGAACCTCCTTGACCCGCGCTTAGCCCACTCTGCCTCCAGGGTCTCCGGATCGTATTCCTTGTCGCCAGCCGCCTCCTGCCGCTGGTCTCCGCCGTCGTCAACGGGAATCAACCCCGCCGTTGCCGCCGTAGGAGTTCATCGCCGAACTAGGGTATGAACTCGATCACTGTGTTGTTCTATCTCCAATTCCCCAGCACATTGCTTTGCCATGTATCTTGCCACGATTGAAACCATTCTATCTAGTCAAAATACTCCGTAGTTTAGTCGTGGATTGAAAATTTAGGGTTAGGTTTCCGCCGAAACCATCTCGGACCCACTGAGTTGTGGAACTCGGTACCACCGATTTGGCTCAGGCCATTGCACATGTGGTTCTCAGTCTGACCGAGAATTGCAAATCGGTGTGACCGAGTTTAGGACTTTGTGAAACCCTAGCAGTCTCGGTACCACCGAACGGTGACTCAGTCTGACCGAGTTCACTAGTTTAGGTTCCAAAAGCTGCTTCGGTATCACCGAGTTTACAAATCGGTTGATCCGAAATGCTTTCTGTGGAAAACAAAAACTATGTTTTTGATTCATTCTTTTGCAAAAACCTCTGCATTTTGTGATGCTTATCCACTCTATCTCATTTATATCTATTCACAGGGTCTGTTGTCAGTGTTTGCATTATGTCTGATCAGAGTGACAGCCAGAACAGGTCAGAGGAGCAGGTTAACATGAGTGAGGGCACTAGTCCCTCTAGCAGCTCAGATGATGGCAGCAGGAGCACCCCAAGCAACTTACCCAAAGATGCCACCAGGGCCAGTAAGAAAAGAACTTCAGAGTCAGAGGATGAGGACTATGTGGCTGAGGAAGAAGAAACCACCTCAAAGAGAAAAGTCCTGAAGAAGGAATATGGCACAGCTGCAGCCACCAAGCCAGGCATGAAGCAAAAGGTTCTTGCCAAGAGAGCTCCAATGTCTAAGACCAGAGCATCCACTCAAGAGACTTTGGGATCTGCACCCAAAGAGCAGGTTGTGGCAGAGAAGAAGAGGAAAGAAAGGGTCAAGAAGACCACTGCCAGAGTGCTTGGGAGATCCTCAATCATGAGAGATTCTGAAGAGGAAGAGGAAGAAGATGTTGCACCAGCACCCAAAGCTCAGAAGCTTATGGGTGATGCCATGAGGGGGCAGGGGCTGTTCCATCTAAGCCTAAGACTGCTCCAAAGGCTGCTGCTCCAGCTTCAAAGCCAAAACCAAAGAGGAGCACTAGGAACATCCCTGCTGAGGAAAAGAACAAGGCCCGAGTGCCTGATGCTGAAATGGAAGAAGAAGATGATGAGTCACATGTCTTGAGGAAGCTGAAGCCAAAAATCCCAAATCACAATGATGCTCATCCAGTTGCTAAGAACATGAAGATCAGGAAGGACTCAGGTCTAAGGCTATGGAGAGAGTCAGATCCATATGCCACCACGAGAAGGACTGCTATGGACTATAGGTTCCATACAAAGGAACAGCAGGACTTCTATGAGACCATCTTGCTTGACAAGAAGCCCATAGTGTGTGACATGAGATGGGTCGACTAGGACTACATCAAGGAGAATGAGGATCACTATCCAGGTGTACATGACAGTTTGAAGGCTTGTGGAGTCGATGAGTTTGTGGCTCAGAAGCTCACGAAATGGAATGATGAGCTCATCATGCAGTTTTACTCCACAGCTCATTTCTACCCATATGGAAGGATTGTTTGGATGTCTGAAGGTACGAGGTACCAGTCCATGGTTGCTGAATGGGTGAAATTGATCAATGCCCCAAAAGAGAGTGAAGATGACTTGGATGTCTATGCCAACAAGAAGAAGGATCACAACACCATGGCACACATGTACAAGGAGATCCCAGATGCTGCTCTTGAGACACATAAGTTTGGATCTGTACATTACCTTCTGTCAGGCTTGCCAACCATCAACTGGATCCTCAGGCACACTCTCTTGCCAAAGTCAGGTGATCAGAGGACATGCAATAAACTTGCTTCATATCTTTGATGTCCCACAGAAGTTCAAAGTCATGAGCCTTATAGTTGAAACTATCAAGAGGACAGCTGCAGATCAGAAGAGGAGTTGTGGGTATGCCCCACAGATTCAAGAGCTGATCAACTCCAAGATGGGCACTGGTACATATCTGCTGGGAAAGGAGCACATGCCTATCTATCCAGACTTCGAGGACAACACTGTGGTTATGAATGAGGATGAACCATCTTCAGTGCACGCACAAGCCAAGAAGGAGAAGGCAAAGGCTGAGAAAGCTGCAAGGATGCCAACTATTGAAGAAGCATCTCAGTATCTTCTGAAGAGCAAGTAAGATCAGCTTGGCTACCTCATTGCATCCACTCTGAGGATTGAGAAGGGACTGGCCACCCTGGGTCAAAACCAGGAGAGCTTGGAAAGAATCATGGAGCAAAAGTTCTATGACTTGGATGTGAAGGTAACTGAGATCTAGTCTGTCGTGGAGCAACTTCAAGATGATATGCAGGAGAGGAAGGGAAAGACAACCACTGATGCATTTGCCAGAGTGCCTAGAGCTCAGAGGTCTGCTGCAGTGCCTGTTCTAGACACCAGAGCCACTTCATCTGCACCAGCTCCAGCACCTACTCCATCAGCTCCATCTACTTCGACTGAAGCCTTCATTCTTGGAGTTATCCGAACACCACCACCTGAAGACCAAGCCTGAGAGACGATTTAGTGCTATGCATTTTCTAGGAACTTTTTGGTAATTTGTTGCCAAAGGGGTAGAAAAATGTATAGATCATAGGCTTCGAGAGAGAGCATTGCTTTTTATTCTCTCTTGCTTTGGTGGTTGAACTTTATTTGCTTTGCTTGTTTGAGATACCTTTTGTCTATGCGATACTTGGATGATCATGTGTTTGATCATATGCTACCTTAATGCTTGTTGGATGATATTATCATTTTATCCCTATATGATCATTCACTTTGCTTGGTGATGAGTGCATGTATTTAATTATTATTATTTTGAGCGCTCCACCAAGATGTATGTGACATGGAAGAGTAACCCATGGGCCTAATTCTCTGTGCATTTGCAGTCCAAAGAAAATCATAAACTATGCACAAATTTAGGGGGAGCTCTTACTTTTCACATACTTCTCAAAGCGACAATGTTTTCACTCTTATTATCATTTGTCGAAGCTTTGATCTATATGTTGTCATCAAT
This sequence comes from Triticum urartu, assembly GCF_003073215.2. Taxonomy (NCBI): domain Eukaryota; kingdom Viridiplantae; phylum Streptophyta; class Magnoliopsida; order Poales; family Poaceae; genus Triticum; species Triticum urartu. The sequence goes on from NC_053024.1 coordinate 402,319,657, forward strand.
TACCAAAAAGGGGGAGATTGAAAGTGCAACTATCCCTAGGTGGTTTTGGTAATTCCTGACAACATATAGCTCATTGAGCTAATGCTATTCCAAGATTAATATTTCAGGAAAAGCTCAATGAATGGCATGACATGGATGAGGAAAGTGGACCCCTCAAAATACTAAGGAAAAAAAGATTGGCTCAAGCTCAAAGCTCAAGACTCTACATTTTATATTTTAGTGATCCAAGATCACATTGAGTCTATAGGAAAAGCCAATACTATAAAGGAGGGATGAGGTGTTGTTTAATGAGGTTCTTGCTTCATAGTGCTTAGTGATATGCTCCAAAACCCTCAACTACCTTCCCATATCCACATATGACCTAAACCAAAAGTCAAACTCAGCCCCACCGATTCTTTCTATCCGGCACCACCGAGTTTCAAATGTCATAGTCACTGCCAAAAACCCTAGGCAAATTAGTCTCACCGATAGGGATCTTGGTCACACCGAGATGGGGTTGTAATCTCTCTGTTTCCCTTCGTAACATTTCGGTCCTACCGAGATGAGCGATCAGTTCCACCAATATTGCAATGTAAACCCTCTGTTTCTCTTTCGTAACATTTCGGTCCCACCGAAATGAGCGATCGGTCCCACCGAGATTGCAATGTAAACTCTCTGTTTCTCTTTCATAACATTTCGGTCCCACCGAAATGAGCGATCGGTCACACCGAGTTTACATGACCAACTCTTTGGTTAGCTTATTACCAAATTCGGTCTCACCGAGTTTGTGTAATCGATCACACCGAGATTACATTATGCCCTAACCCTAACCATATCGGTCCTACCGAGTTGCATCTCAGTCCCACCGAAAAACCTAACGGTCACTAGGTTTGCTGAATCGGTCTAACCGAGTTTCTCCATTCGGTCTCACCGAGATTGGTAAATTATGTATAACGATTAGTTTTTGTGTGGAGGATATATATACCCCTCCACCCACTCTTCATTCAAGGAGAGAGCTATCAGAACATACCTACACTTCCAATACACATGTTCTGAGAAAGAACCACCTACTCATGTGTTGAGGCCAAGATATTCCATTCCTATCATATGAATCTTGATCTCCAGCCTTCCCCAAGTTGCTTTCCACTCAAATCTCCTTTCCACCAAATCCATATCCTGTGAGAGAGAGTTGAGTGTTGGGGAGACTATCATTTGAAGCACAAGAGCAAGGAGTTCATCATCAACACACCATTTGTTACTTCTTGGAGAGTGGTGTCTCCTAGATTGGCTAGGTGTCACTTGGGAGCCTCTGACAAAGATTGTGGAGTTGAACCAAGGAGTTTGTAAGGGAAAGGAGATCGCCTACTTCGTGAAGATCTACCGCTAGTGAGGCAAGTCCTTCGTGGACGATGGCCATGATGGGATAGACATGGTTGCTTCTTCGTGGAACCTTCGTGGGTGGAGCCCTCCGTGGACTCGCGCAACCGTTACCCTCCATGGGTTGAAGTCTCCATCAACGTGGATGTACGATAGCACCACCTATCGGAACCACGACAAAAACATCTGTGTCTCCAATTGCGTTTGAATTCTCCATACCCTTCCCTTTACATTCTTGCAAGTTGCATGCTTTATTTTCCGTTGCTCATGGACTCTTTGCATGCTTGCTTGAATTGTGTTATGATTGCTTGACTTGTGCTAAGATAGCTAAAATCTGCCAAAGACTAAAATTTGGAAAAGGATAGATTTTTATTTGATCAAGTAGTCTAATCACCCCCCCTCTAGACATACTTTCGATCCTACAAATGCACCGGCAAGGATGGCGCGGAGGAGGGGGTTGGCGCAGGATCATCGACTACCATGTTATCCATTGGGACGTCGTCGTCCTCCAGCTGCCTGCCGGCCAGCTAGTCGGCAGCAATGGCTGCCATCTCCTTGTTCTCCGTCATCCGCCGTCCCGAAGAGCGCTGGAGCACGACGAAGCCATGGTGGGCAGTAGTGGTGTGGACAGGAGAAAGGGAACAGAGGCGGATGACTGCAGATATGGCCGGCGCAGCAGTTTATATAGCAATGGTGGGCGGCGGAGGTACGGACGTGTGGCACTGGAGTAGCCAGCTCGGCAACCGCGTATCATTAATGTGGGCGGCTGACGGATGAATGGACAACACTTGTGTTGTTTGAAGGCGAAGCAATCGCCTACACCGGGAAGCGGGGCGGGCAACGCTGACCGTTTCGGGCGGAATGCGCACGGGTGAGGGAGGCGGTCTGGGTGCACCACGACAGTTAGATTCGTGCTTGGCAGTGGGTCGGTCTAGCAGCCGGACATGCTGGCTAGCCAGCAAGCTCGCTGAGCTGAGCGTCGACAATCAGATGATGGACGTAGCTTCCCACCAAGAGCCGGCGCCACTATACAAGATGGTTCATGCCGTGTTCACCATAGAGCAGGTGCGGCCACACTTTGACGCCCTAAAGGTGGAAGAGCTACCAGCGCAGGAGGACCTGTGCTGCAACCTCCGTCTCCTCAACGAGCACCGGTAAACAAGCGAACGACAATGTCGTCGTGGACATGTGCCCCTATAATCCTGGCTTCATGAATGAGCAGCGGGCGCTGTATCAGAGCATCCGTAGCGTCTGCGAGGCCGTCTCCATCGTCCTTCGAGTTTTTGTGCTCGCCGTGGCGCCGCCGTCTCGCGTTGTCAACATGATCAACATACATGAGAAATGAGGAGATGACTTTACTTGGAGAGGATGGCAGTGGGGACCCACCAGGGCCATAGCCGCACGTAAGCAAGTGCCTCCTTATTATATACAACTATAATTTTTTTGCTTCCTCCTAGTTTCCTGACATCACGATCCCACACCATTGTCAACCTATGTAGTCAATAATAGAGAATCAAGGAGCGGCCGACAGCTAGGACCAAGCAGCTCGAGCAGTATTTGTGTTTTTGAGGTGTGAGCACTGCAGAGTTTTTCTTGAGCGATGTTTTCGTTGTTGTTCAGAGGAGAGCAGGGTATTAACTGGGCGGGCTATGGCCCGTCTAGCCCAGGCCAGATATCCAACACAAATATTAAAAAAATTTCAAGCTGAAAATGGCTAGCCTAGCTATACTTTTTTAGGAATACCCAGGCAAGGTCAACTTGTTATTTTCTGCCCCGCTGGGCTGCAAATCTTTCCAAAGAGGGATGCATTAGGCTTAACAAGAAAACAAGCTTTAAGAAATAATAAATGGAATGTAATTATAAAAACTAGGTAGTAACTATAAAAAATGCACCAAACACGTAATTAGTTTAATTTTTTTTGGATTTTGAAAATTTTAATTTCATTAATTGTTGCGCGCGCAATGTTTCGTTGTTTTTTACGTAATACAAATTTATATTGAAATTGTATTTAATCTGACTAGAAATTTCGGGATAAAAATATTCCGGATCCCATCAAAATGTGGGAAATTTTATTGAATTCTGTTTTGAACGGTTGGTTGAAATTATTAATCGTTGTCCTAGCTACAAAATGGGTTGTACTTTTAACAAACTATAAATGGGTTGTAGTAAATTCCATTAGAATTCAAAAATGGGTTGTACATTCTTACAAATCACAAATGGGCTATAAGTTCTCTGCCACACACTTGTGGGCCTATTAAGTTGACGCGTCCCCTCAAAAAAAAGTAAGTTGACGCGTATGCAAGGCTTTGTCAACTTATAGTCAACACACAATTCTAGCAGCAGTGGTCGTTGGATGTCCATCCATAGGATGTCGTGCTTCTTCTTCAATCTCGGATATTCTAGCTTCAGCCTCCCAAAAAATGATTCCTCCCCAAGAAATCTGGGGCACACCATTTCGGAGGCTGGCCTATGGGCCTACTAAGTTGACGCGTACCAAGAGCTTTGTCAACTTAGTCAATATAAACGATTCTAGCTGCAGAGACCGTACGATGTCCATCCAACGGCCGTAGTGCTTCTTCAACCTCTGGTCTTCTTGCTCCAGCCTCCCAAACCAGTGCCGGTGGGACTGCCTGCTCCCGCCTCCCATGGCCGGCTGTGCTGCCGCACAGGCCGCACCGCCCCACCCTACTCCATTGCTGGCCAGGCCATTCCTCTACTCACCCACACCTCCTGTTATTTTCTGGCGACGACAGCCGGACCAGTAAACCCTCACACTCCCCACCGTGTGGGCAACCACTGTGGAGTCCTCCCCGGCTCCGTGCCGTTCCCTTCCTAGTCCTCGTCGTCGTCCACCGCCCTGGTGCTCTTAGCGCGCTGTGGTCAACATGGTCGACATCCATCGGACGTTAACTGTACGTAGAGAGGATGACATCTGGGTCCACGGGCACACACAAGGAAATGCCTCCTTGTTACGTGCAAAATAATGATTCCTCCACCTGACAGCAGGGACCCACAGGACATGCCACCGTATTTCGCGAAAAAACGTTTCCGCCCTGACTGCTGGGACCCACTAGTTACATCTTCGCACGCAAGGAAGTGTGTCCATATTACGAGCAAAAAAATAATGATTCGCCCCCTGACTGCTGGGACCCACCAGCTACATCTTCGCACGCAAGGAAGTGCCTGACAGTCAGAACCCACCTGGTCGAAGCGTATGTAGCGTTGTCTTTCTGGTTGCGAACATGTACGTTCATACGACCGGTCTATCTGTAGGCTGTAGCGATGAACCGTGGCTGTGTAAGGAAGGGAACGTGTCATAGTAGAGGCGCGCACATAGCATGTACATGTACGTACAGCGGCCAAGGTGCAAGACAGTAAATACGGCCACGTACGTACATACGGGCGGGGTCTTGAATGCCTACTCGCGCATACGTACGGCCAGGGCTCGTGTACATGGTTGGGTCAGAACGGAGAAACTGCGTCGTCGTCGTGTTCATGGAGAGGCAATAGAATGCGTCGTGTTCATCGGGAGGCAACGGAACACGTGCTGTTCATCGGGAGCAAACCGACTTAGACGGAATAGCCGATGGAAACAAGGCCTAGCGTACCACGGAACGGAGGAAACGGCCTTGTGTTCGACCGGCCACGGTCGAAACAGGATCCTGTTCATCGGGAGGGGTCTGGCGGACCGCAAAACGGAGGAAATGGACTTCTCTTGGACCTCCTATGGTGGAAACGAGGTCCTATTGATCGGGAGGGGTGTGGCATACCGCAAAATGGAGAAAACAGACTTGTGTTGGAGCGTTATGGTCGAAACGGGGGTCCTGTTAATCGGGAGCGGTGTGGCGTACCGCAAAACGGGACTCCATGGGATACTGTTCATCTCCACCGTCGACTGCCTCCACGGGCTACTGTTCATCCACCGTCGACCTCCTCTAGCCTCCACCTGCGACTGTTCATCCATGGGCTCCTGTTCATCCAACCTCCATCATGTGCTCCTCCACTGGCTACTGTTCAACCAGCCCTCTCCACGGGGTCCTGTTCAACCATCCGTCCACGGGCTACTGTTCATCCAGCCCTCCACCAGCTACTATTCACCAGCCCCCCACGGGGTCCTATTCATCCATCCCTCCATGGGGTCCTGTTCATCCACCTTCCAACCAGCTCGATCAATTGGGGTCCTGTTCATCCAGTGGCAACGGCCTCTACTACCACGGGGTCCTGTTCATCCAACCCACCACCGGGAACTGTTCATCCAACCCCCCCCCAACAACCCTCGCTATTCATCCAGGGAAGGAGGCAGCAGGGTTCGATCGGCTTCAGTTAGCAACATTAGCGAAGGAATCACTCGGTTCAGTTAACAGCAAGGGATCGATCGATCGCTCGGGTTCAGTAACGCGTAGCCTGCAGTGCAATCGCTCGTGCTTAGTTAGAGCCCAATGCCTCGCTCGGGTTCAGTTAGAGCGCAACACCTTGCACACACACACGTACATATGAGAGAAACGTGCATCGCTCGGCCCCCGACCACCCACCATAACCGGGAACTCCCCCGATATTTTCTTCGCCCTCTCTTCTACCACGGTTTTTCCATCATGGACGGTCCAAAGAATGTCATGCAGCTGCGTCTCCGGCCTGCCCAGGACGAAAAGCCCATTTTCTGTCATGATTTTTTGTCATAGACGTAGGATCCCACTACATCTATGATGATAGCGGGTTTTGTCACAATTATCGTCATAGAAGTGTCATAAGCATGACAGAAAAAAATTCCGTTCGGCCCAAAATGTCACGAATGTGTTTTTATGTAGTGGTGAAAAGATGGGGTTTATTCATATGTGAGTTTATCTTGTCTACATCATGTCATCTTGCTTAAGGCGTTACTCCCTTCTTTATGAACTTAATACTCTAGATGCATGCTGGATAGCGGTCGATGTGTGGAGTAATAATAGTAGATGTAGAATCGTTTTGGTCTACTTGTCTCGGACATGATGCCTATATATGATCATTGCCTTGGATATCTTCATTATTATTTTCTTTTCTACAATTTCCCAATAGTAATTTGTTTACCAATCACATGTTATTTTCAAGAGAGAAGCCTTTAGTGAAAATTATGGCCCCCGGGTCTATATTGTATCATATATTAAAACCAAAAATAACTTGTTGCATTTATCTTCTATTTATTTTATTTTGTATTTCTGTGTGATATATCTATCTATCACATACAACTTAGTCTTGCTCATAACCGTCGAGGAATTGACAACCCCTTGTTCATGTTGCGTTGCAAGGATTTGTTGTTTGTGTGCCGGTACTACTAACGAGGTGTTGCTTGGTTCTCCTATTGGATGGATAACCTTGGTTCTTTACTAAGGGAAATACTTATCTCTATTGTACTGCATCATCCTCTCCTTTTTGGGGAAATCCCAACGTAGTTCACAAGTAGCAAGTACTTTCATGCAACTTGTCTACTAGTCAAGACGGACAAGGGGTGGCTATGGCATCGCCGGCTAGCCCATGCCAACATGAGAAATCTTCAGGATCTCTTAAAGGGTGAGCACATCCTTGGACTAAGTAACGTTTCTTTCGAGAAAGATCGTGTTTGTAGTGCATGGATAGTCAGAAAGCATCATCAATCAAAGCACCCACCCAAGAATATCGTATCAATGTCAAGGCCTTTTGAGCTCCTTCATGTGGATCTCTTTGGGCCTCTGACAGTGTCCTGGACTAGGGGGTGCTCACCACATTGTCTCTCGACTAGCTGGATCAGGCCGAGGACCCCCATGGTCGTTCACTATTCGGCCAGTTCGAGCAGCCCATGCCACACACGAGGGATATTCCACAAGACTAGGCTTCCAAGACGAGGACTCTCCTACACCCTAGGCATCTGGTGCATTATATAAATTGAGGCCAGGCTAGTCAATAGACAATCTCATATTCATTACTACAATCTCGTGGTAGATACATGTACTATGTATTATCCTCATATCAATACAATCAAAAGCAGGACGTAGGGTATTATCTCCTTGAGAGAACCCGAACCTGGGTAAAATCATGTGTCCATGTTACTATCGCTCCAAGACGCCTAGCTTAGGACCCCTACTACGAGATATGTCGGATTTGACACCGACATTCGTGCTTTCATTGAGAGCCTGCTAGGTCATCACCGTGGAACGATGGGATGATCAGGTGTTATGTCTTCAGTTAGATATTTTTTGTGAATTGTTTCCTTTTAGATTTGTTGCTGTCGGCTTGTGCGATTTTTTGTTTGCAGAAATTGAGCTCGGAAAGAAAAAAATATGGCGGTCTTTGTACGCAGTGCTGGCGAGCGCGTAGATCGCGGGCAGGGCCAGCGTGAGAGCATCCTTCCTGACAAGGACTCACGCGCAGGGCATGCATACTAGCGCAGCAGGCCAAGCACAGGCAGCACGCGTCGTCCTGTCAAATCCGGGTAGACCCGATCAACCTTTGGGGAATTTAATTGATTTTCTCAGAACTGCTAACACTATTGTTGCTACAATGCGTAGTATTAATTGGAAGCGCTTGTCCTGAGGTTTGGTTGATTAACTCAGCTATCCCATATGGAGATCGTCTGGCGGCCGGCTTTGTCGTTTACCATCTACGATCCGGCCAACTCTGCATCTACGCCCGGACAACTTTTCATCAGACTTTGCTTCGTATGTCTTTGATTTGGCCAACCACTCATATTACTGTCAGGTGCTACCTCTCCAGATTATTTTTAGTACGAAATATTTTTACTTCTGGGAATATTACTTTGGCCAATGTCGTTTTTTTATACAGGCAGATAATGTGTGGCCACAATGATGTCGCCTTATGAGTTCTTGTCTCACCGCTATGTTACATCGACATTGTTGTTCCACGAACGACTAGCAGTTTTTGACCAGCCGATGTCAACCATGACGCGTCACTGCCCAGGCCATTATTTCTTTGAATAATATATTTGCACAAATTAAATACGCAAAGATGTTTATCATTATTATTATTATTGGCTTGTGCAATTTACATATGGGCAGGAAATCTATTTTGCATGCGCCACCTCGGCGAGCATCACTGCTGCGTTGTCTATTTTGTTTATAGTTCAGATCGGGATCAAGAAATTAACAACGATGACACCACCGTTTGGCGGTACGTCGGATCTGAACTCTGCTGCGGCGAAGAGCATCACACCTAACTCGGGGAGACATTCTACCCTGCGCATCTTGGAAATTCTTGGAGAAGCGAGTGATCCGGCCAAGGGGACTATGCATGCGTAGCAGTGCGCCGACGCAAATTGAGCTCAACGGCAGCACACGTCAGGAATATTCCTCCTTTTTCCTTTCTTTTTTTATTCGGCACCCGGCAATCGCTGACCGTCCGCTAGCAATATCCTTTGCCTGCTAGGAGTCCGATTGAGTGCTAGTTTTGTAGCCGGTCTCCAACTATATTGATGACTACTAGTCTAACAAGTACTACCACAGATATACTACATCAACGGGTGCTACATCCGATCTCTAATTCCTTATGCGAGTTGGAACTATTGTAATATAGATCGGTTTCTTTTATTTCGGTCTGCTACACTCGTCGCCGCGACCATGCAGGATAATGCAAGAGATATTCTACCGGTGCTTGGGCGTGGCATTCTGGTCCAGCCTCTCGTCGTCACCTTGGCCGACCAAACCTCAGCGACCCGGGTCAACATTGGCGTGCCGCAACGCCGTCACGCCATTGAGCGAACCTCGACACTCAGGCCATGTATATCATATTATTTACTTCACATAAATTAATTATGCAGCTTTTTTCTCTCTTTAATTATTATTATTATTTTGCTTGCACTATTTTATGTGTGCAGGTAATCGGTTTTGACTGTGTTACGCGGTCACTTCGGTGTCACTAGCCGGCCTGCTTCCACACGTCGGCTGGCATGAGACTTCAATTTCACTAACCGACCTGCAAGAGACTTCGGCATCCGCCGATCACAACTTCACCATGTTAACTGGACCGAGGACTTCATCTCACCACATCGGCCGTGCAACATCACCACTTCGTCAAACCGAACTCTTCGTTCACGCACCTCGGTGCCCAGGCCATATTCTTTTACTTATTTGCTTCCCTTAAATTAACTAAGTAGAATAATTTCTTATATATATATATATATATATATATATATATATATATATCATTACGTTTGTTTGTTATTATTTTTGGCTTGCCATATATAATGTGCGCAGATAATTGGCTTGGACTGTGTAACACGGTCTCCATAAGTGGTCCGCTTAGCTCCAACTAGACCGGCTTCTCAAGGGCGCACGTACAGCTATGCATACATGAAGTGGTGGTAGACGTGCAAGTGACCACATTGAGAGAAGGACATCCAAATATACATCATGGAGATTTGTTTTTCTCTATATATTTTTCTTTTTTATAATTTAACTCATAGTTGGCCTTTTGCAGCACAGTATCCCAGAACGTGTATTCTATGGTTTGGGAATTTTCATTGTGGCAGCTCTACAATCTTGTCTCCCTTGCAGTCGCCGTTATATGATGGATTGGTTTTCTATCAGTGGCCCGACAACATCATTGTTTGGCAAATTCTGATCTGCAATGACACTTTCATGTTTCCTCTCCATCGAGCCGACCCCTGTGTCCAGTCCGTGTTTCTTTAATTATTTGTTTCACTCAAATTAATTAATTGGAGGAATTTTTAACTTTTTTGTTTTAAAACATTTTATTATTATTACTTCTGCCTTGAACTATTTTATGTGTGCAGATAATTAACTTTTGCTACATCACACAGTAACCTCGGCATATGGAGTCGTCATCTCGCCTCCATCAACCAAATTCCACCGTCACCATGGTGTGATACCCTGTGTCGCCATTATCGCGTCGTCGCTTCACCAAACTAACATCCACCATGCCGACCTGTTTTGACACGTCGACTGACGTGGGGGCTTCATTGTCATGCTATCGAACTACTCTGTCTCCTCGGCTGGATCGGGGGCTTCGCCTCAACACTTTGGCACTATTGTTCTATCACTTCATCAAGCCGAGCTCTTCGCTCGGGTACGTCAAGACCGGCTTGGGGGTTGGGACCTTGAGCCACTACAAGCTCGTCCCACGTCACACCTGGCACATTAACCAGCTAAGTCGCTTTCATGCTCAAAAACTTTCAATTTAAATTTTGTTCGGTTCGACCAAGCATTATACTTTTTTAACAAAAAGTCGTTTGCGAAAAAATTTCTTTGTCAAAACCTTGTTTGTTACAAACAAATTCAAATACCCCGTTTACTTGAGGTCTTCCTTTATGAAGCCATTCTTCTTGCATATGATTATTAATGTATCTCACCATTCCTTCTTTGTGTATTATGCCAAAATATACATCATGTTGACTTAAGTTTTCCGTAAAGCTGGGTTGCCTGGCTCCTGTGCTTACCCCTACGTTCCCGATTGTTCAGCTAGGGAGTAAAGGGAGCATCTCTATAATTGTTACGACCGGGTCATCCGAACTCGTACCTCAAACGGGTGAAGTCGAAAGCTAGTGCTCTTATTGTTTTCAACTATGGTCAGCATACGATGGAACTCATGCATACACAAATATATTGCACTAAGTCTCATAGTAATCATGAGCGACCAAAGAAAGGTACCGTTTGGGGCACTATTTTCTTTGAAGATGCTTCTTACGTAATATAGTATAAGTTCCCTGGGCGCGCTTTGTCTGTTACAGCCTCATGGCCTGATTGCCTAGTTATCTAAAACACCGCCGATATTCTCGGTAGGCGGAGTAGATAACACTTTTCGGCCCTTGGACGAAGAGGGAGAAGCCGATGGTCGGTTAAGACGCGTTCAAAGTTCAGGTGAACACAGATATTATATAAGTACTTCGATACATACAATCATTATACATAAAATTGTTTTACCCAAGTCACTTGGGGGCTCTTAAATTAATATGAGCCCTTTTATAATAGATGTTTTCTTCTTAGTTGCTGGAAAGTCTTTTTCTACCACTCCTTTCTCGACTCAGGTGTATGATCAATAGCCGAGTAGCCTGGTTTCTATCTAAAGCCGCTCGCGTTTAGTTCGCTAAAATGGACTGAGAAGCAATCCGCCTTTGGGATAGGGAGGTTGAAGCCGAAGGCTGACCCACTTGAAGTCTAGAGATCGGATGTGTCATGTCAAAGCACGATGAAAGTACAATTTAGGACCAATTTCTTATTGGCACCAAAACAGCTAGATTCAATCTATACGTAAAAAAGTTACGCATGTTTTTTGGTCTTTTGAGCTTATAACATCTTTCACCTATTTTATGTTTTCCTTTCAGGAAGCAAGACATTCTCTTGGTTGAGGTGTTCGGCGTGAAACTCTTTTCTGAAACTATTGTTCGGCATCTTTCCTGTTGAACTCCACCTCGGTATTGCCAAAACATACATGATAGTTGAACTAGTTCCGAGGAGCTACTATCCTAGGGTCTGCCATGTTACCCAACCCAATTCTCGGGGGTCACTGCATTGACAATCCAATGCAGAAAATTTAAGTGCAATATAGTTTCCGAGGAGATTATTATCCTCAGGTTGGTCGGCCGCACGCAACCTGAGTCTCGGGGACTGTGCACACCACTTTTTGTGTCCCAAAGTATTCTGCCGAGCTTGGACTTGATCCTCAGGCCGATTTTGTGAATCAATCTGAGTCTCAGGGGCTACTGGGAGCAGCGGACTTATGTCATCCTTCAAGTGCATCTCGGGTTTTAGACCTACGCACACCTTGAGGGCTACTGGCTATATATCTTGGCAGAGAATAAATTGCAGCAATCGAAAATATTCACAAAAAATCAGCCCGCAGTCGAGGTGGTGCACCACCTCGAAAGCAGTCCGGCACAAAGCTCGGGCCTAGTGGCTGGCACCACAGAGGGCATTTCCGGCATTAAGCTTGGCTGAATTCGTTCAATCTTTTAATGACCGAGGTAGTTTATGACACCTCGGACATTGACCATCGTTAGAGCTCGGATATAGTCCGACATTGGAGCTCAGGTACAGTCCGACATTGGAGCTCAGATACAGTCTGGCGTTGGAGCTCAGATACATTCCGGCGTTGGAGCTCGGATACAGTATGGCGTTGGAGCTCGGATATAGTCTGACATTGGAGCTTGGATGCAGTTCGGCATTGGAGCTCAGCTGCAAAAAGACACCTTGGATGCAGTCTGGCATTGGAGCTTGGATACAGTCCAACGTTAGAGCTCGGACATAAGAGGACACCGCCGCATGGGAACAATTGCAAACCCGAGGTGTGGAAAAAAATGAACAAGGCATTGATAAAGGCCGCAAACTTAAAGGGGCTCCTCGGATACCCGACGTGTAAAATCTTCAGATCCACTTTGGCGATCCTCAAGATCGAAGATGAGAAGATTTGTTGAACCAGTTTTCAAGACCGACGACCGAAGATGAAGAACAGTTTGAAAGAATCGAGGAGCGTCCCCAACATGAAGACCAGTTTAGGGGCTACTGGCAGTGTCCTAGACTTGGTGGTACTCACCACGTCGTCTCCCGACCAGCTGGATCGGGCCGAGGACCCCCATGGCCGTTCACTATTGGGCCAGTTCGAGCATCCCATGCCGCATTCGAGGGATATTCCACAAGACTTGGAGCCCAAGATGATGACTCTCCTAAACCCTAGGCGTCTGGTGCATTATATAAACATAGGCCAGGCTAGTCAATAGACAATCTCATATTCATTACTACAATCTCGTGGCAGATACCTGTACTATGTACTATCCTCATATCAATACAATCAAAAGAAGGATGTAGGGTATTATCTCCTTGAGAGAGCCCGAACCTGGGTAAAATCCTGTAATAATTCCTTGAATGACAATTTTACAAGGTGTTGCTCTTCTTCCAATGGAACAAGTACCTCATCAAGATGAGGAAGAAGACACAAGATCCATTCATGTTCAAGCTACCACAACACCCGCACCACCATAAGGTCTCATTGCTCAAGAGGAGCCCATAGTCCAAGAACAAGAACAAGACCCTCTCCAAGAGTAAGATTATCAACAATAACATGCAACTATTGAATACAATGAGCCTTATCATGATGATGAACCTCAACATTGCAATATGAGGAATAGGATCTTCCATGGTACATTAATGATCCTTATGTTGAGGATGTTGATGATGGAAATGAAGTTGAACCTCGTGAAACCCTATCCTCCATCATGCCTCGTGTAGCCGGTCACATGGACATAGAACAAATTCTAACCGGCATCTCTAAAGGTAGAGTCACTTGTAAACAATTGACAAACTTTTGTCCTCACTTCTTGTTTGTTTCTAATGTTTAGCCACTCAAGGTCCAAGATGCATTGATGGAAAATGATTAGCTTGTTGCCATGCAAGAAGAGTCGAATAGCTTCAAATGCAACAAAGTATGGACATTAGTTGAGAGGCTAACCAAGGAACAAAATGTCATCAGAACCAAGTGGATCATTGAGAACAAGCAAGATGAGAATGGTATCATAATTAGAAACAAGGCAAGGTTAGTGCCACAATTGTACTCTCAAATTGAAGGTATGGACTTTGATGATACCTTTGATCCCGTTGCTCATCTTGAGCCATTCACATCTTGCTTGCTTATGCTGCTTTAAATGGTTTCACTTTACATCAAATGGATCTAAAGAGTGCTTTTCTTAATGGTCCTCTACGAGAGGAAGTGTATGTGTCACAACCACCTCGGATCATTGATCCCGATCACAAAGACTATGTTTATAAACTTCACAAGGCTTTGTATGGCCTCAAACAAGCACCTCGTGCTTGGTATGGTCATCTTAGGAAGTTTCTAATCGATGATGGTTTTGTGTGAGGGTTGATTGATCGCACTCTTTTTACCAAGAGGGAAAGAGGTGATTTGATTCTATGCCAAGTCTATGTAGATGACATTCTCTTTGCTTCTCCTAACGTTCATTTGTGCAAGAAGTTCACGGTATCCATGAACAAGAATTTTGACATGTCACTCAATGTGGATTTGAAGTTCTTTCTCTGATTTCAATTTCAACAATTTAAAGAAGGAATTTTCTTATCACAAAATAAGTACATCAAGGATGTACTTGAGAAGTTTGGAATGACTGATTCCAAACCATGCAAGACACCCATGCCAACCAAAATACTTAATGAAGACACAAATGGTACACCTTTTGACCCATCTCTCAAATGCTCTATGATTGGTTCATTGCTTTATCTTTGTGTGTCTAGACTAGACATCACGTTAAGTGTATGCATATGTGCAAGATATCAATCTTCCCCTAGGGATATTCATCATACGACGGTTAAGCATATTCTTAGATACCTTGTTCACACCCCCAAAGTTGGGCCTCTGGTACCCCAAGTATGCCAACACTAGTGCGGTAACGTCCTATGCAAATGGTTTTTACTCCCTTTCTGTGAAACCGTTTTAAACCGTCGCCTTGCTAATATGGGTGATTGGAGGGTCGATCACACATGTCCCAGATAAATCGTATGTGGTAGGGTGTAAGCATGCATACATTTGGTAGAAGAAAACCGTAAGCAATGCCCAAGTCTATCCCGCACGAAACTGATGTATTACTCGATTGTGATATGCAAAATGTACCAAATGCTTCAACCTTCATACTCGTGTGAGTTGACATACGTATCGTACGCGCTCTTTTGTGGCGCAACGTTTATGATGTGCACGACATCATGAACAGTTCATGATTATAAATCATGTATATAAGAGGTCCATCACAAACATTTAGTTCTGCAATGCCGCATGTGATAGGATATAAGCATGCATATGTTTGTTTGCAGAAAACCATATACGATACCTGAATTTATCCCACTCGTTAATATATCATTAAGTGTTTGAGATATATAAATATCCCAAACAATTCATCTGTAATACCTGTGTGGTATGACAGACCTATTGCACACGATCTTTTGTTCCCAACATTTATGATGTGCACGACATCATAAACAACTCATTATTGCAAAGCGTGTGTGATAAGTAGACTATCGCAAACATTTACCAAGGAGGAACTGTGTGTGTTGCTGTTGTTCATTTCACATGTTTTTTCTTGGTTGATTTTATGTGCATTAAAGATTCATCACACACAACGTGATCTGAGAAACGTGTCTTGTCGGTGCACAAAAGTAGGGGCTCTCTTTTGTACCCCTTTACTTGTGCGTGGACAATTAGAGTCGCGCCTGCGGCCATACCTAGCGGGGAAGAGGAAGCAAAAGCACAAGACAACCAGAACAACGCCAGAGAAACAAAGAGCAAGAGGGCGAGGTGGACTCCCCCGGCAAGACCCTTGCCGAGGCGGCCTCCGCAGCCCTGGCAAGAGCCTTGCCGGGGCAACTTGCCCAATGCCAGCAGAGCGCGCCACCCTTCAACCCAAGGGTTCCAACACCACCAACCCAATTGGAACCAAGGCTCGGGAGGCACCTCCATGGTGATATACGAATCTTTGTGAAGATAAAGAGTCCACAAGACTAGACGATGACCAGAAGACAAGACAATCGCAAGCCTCCTTGCCGAAGATGCCTCCGATGCCCCAACAAGGCTCCTTGACGAAAACACTCACATGGCCCCGGAAATACTCTTGCCGAGCGCGATCACAAGACCCCGGCAAGACCCTTGCCGGGAATATACGCGGGACCGCGACAAGACCTTGCCGCCCGTCACTGCCCCAGCTCAGCGGCCAACCCACCAACTGAGGCTAGTACCCACGTGGCAGTACGTGGATGCTAATCCAGCTAGTCAAGCACCTGCGTGGTGGCATGCAGATATTCGTGAAGACCCTACCACCATGCCATCTCAGCAGCCTACCAGCTTACATGGCGCTGCATGCCTCATTGGCCTGGACGCGTGTCGGAGCAAGGCGGAACGGCGATGGACGGGACGAGCCTCATTGCCATCCCCAATAAAGCAACAGGACACCTAAGGAGCGCATTTAATGTGCCTTGTCCCGTAATGACAGGCGATAAGCTCGTACATTATTTACCTTTCCACCTCTTGTGTGCCACTGTGGCGACCCCTTTTTGACTATAAAAGGAGGCCCGAGGTGTACTGGAGAAGGACTCGGATCTTTTGGACTACGCACGCGCCACAGCTAGTTCGTAAGCTCAAGAACACTCAAATATATAGCAAAGCAAGATTAGGGTATTACGCATCCTTGTGGCCCGAACCTGGGTAAATGATCTTTGTGCTAGCTACTAGACCCGCTCTTTGCACAACCCCACGCCCGCAAACCGTAGAAGGGATCCCAGTGATTCCATAAGTGTCGTTTCCACCGACATCTTTGGCGCACCAGGTAGGGGGCGCAGTTGTGGAAATCTGGTCTAGTTGGCGCAGCGGTTTCGTCGTGGTCATCCCCCCAAGGAAGAAGATGACCGAACGAGTGGCATCATTTGCGGGTGCAGTAAACACTCGCACCGCGATAGAAAAGCTAAGTCATTCGAAACTTTGAGTAATTATTTTATGTATAAGGTTGTTTTCCTCAGAGATCCTGCTCTTGGTATGAAAAACCTGCACGCGATGGGGGCCTTCCGCTATTGGCAACGCCCTTGTTCTGTTTCGAGTCCGCTCAACAGTTCAAGCGGCCACGTCGAGAATGGCAAGGTGGCCTTCCCGCTATTGGCAACACCCTTGTTCTGTTTCGAGTCCGCTCAACAGTTCAAGCGGCCGTGATGAGAACGGCAAGGTGGTTTACTTGGCTGCAGGCACACCCAGCCTGTTGTGAGGATCCGTCCTCGAAACGCCGTAGCCCGGGTTCGCGTGCTGGCAAGCCTATCCAGTTGAGCGTAGGGTGTACATACAAAGAACGATCGAACAGGAAAATAACATGCATCGTTTCAAGGTACTGCAGAGTTATATTACATCAATTGTTGCTGTAGTTCTAACTAAAGATAAAAAATTTCTTGGTCATGAACTATAGCGGCGATGAGAAACGGGGTGCCTAGTCCCGGCGCTAGCCCTCTATCCTCTGAACTCCGTCAACGCGACTGATGATGGGCTCGAATACGCTCTTCGAGCGCCGCGAGTTCCACACCCTCCAGCAAGCTCTCGAGCGCGGCGTCGAAGTCGAGGTTGGGGTTCCAGTACGCCACCTTGGTGAGGACCTTGGTCAGGACACCCCGGCAAAGCTTCTGGGCCTCATTGGCCAGGGAGGTCGCTCTGTTGGAGCGGAATTGCTCCAGAGCTCGAAGAACGCCCTCGAAGAACAGGGTCAGTTTGGCATTGGGACTCACGTTCGGCTTCGAGGCGTACCTCACATTGGGCATTCCCATGGTAGCCAGCTGCGTGGTGATCCTGCCAGCGATGTCGGCGAGGCGGCTAATCCAGAGGTTTTCGCCCTTCACAAAATCCGCGTGGTTGGTGGCGTCATTCCTCCGCAGCTGCCTCTCGGCCTCCAGATCTTTGGTCAGGGTCACCTCCCATGCCCTGACCTCCGAAAGTGTCCCCTCGAGGCCCTCCAGCTTCAGCTTCATATCCCTGATGGAGTCATTGGCCTGGGAGAGCAGCTCGACCTTGCCGAGGACTATGGCCTGTGCGTCAGCCAAGGCACCTTTGGCCGCATCCCTCTCCCCCGTCAGCTCCAGGACCTGCTTCTTCAGCCTGTCCTGCTCCACCTCCAGCTCGTTCACCTTGCCGGCCTGGACCTGGGCCTGAGCATTGAGTGCCTCCTCGTGCCTCTACTCCAGCTCCCAGGTCCGCTGCACGACAAGCTTCTCGGCCTCCTCATCCTTGCCGCAGAGTCTCGCAGCGAGCTTCTCCTCACGAGCGGCAAGGTCCTCCTTCTGGGAGTTCAGCACGGCCTGATGCTGGTGCTGAGCGGCCTCGTCCTTGGCGGGTTGTGCTTTCGCTGCCTCCTAGGCCTTCTCGACGTCGGCTTGCTTCAGGACAAGATCCTGCTTGCGCTCGACCAGCAGATCTTGGGCAGCCTTCAGTTCCTCACAGGCCTGGCGGAACCAAGCCTGCGTCTCGGCGACGCGCTCCTCGAGATCCGCCTCCGCCTTGTCCACCGCCACCATCCTGCACTTGGCCTTGTCCAGGCAGGCACGGTGAAGCGCCTGGAGCTTCTGGAAGTTGACGCTAATGGCCTGGAGGAGACGCTCTTCCTGGGAACCGCCACCACCGGCGCTCAGTTCATCAACAACCTCAAGCCCGGCGGCGGCGAGCACCTTGTCATCAAACACCTCCCACTTGGTGGGAGCCCTGGTGCTCGCCGTCCCTGGGAGGTGGACGAACAGGTCGTCGCTCACCTTCAGGTACTTGCACGAGCCAGAGGCAGCGGAGGAGGAAGGTTGGTCATCAACCAACCCCTCCTTGGCAACGGCCTTGCCGGCCTCTCCGGCAAGCCCCTTGTCGGCCTCCTCGGCAGCGGCCCTACCGGTCTCCCCGGTCGGCCCCTTGGCGGCATCCTCGGCAGCACCCTTGGTAGCCTCCTCGATGGCGATCTAGGCGGCCTCGGCCTCGGCGTCCTTGGTGACCTCCTCAATGACGGTGTCAATGTCCTCGGGCCGCCGGGGAAGGGTCTGGATACCGAGGAGGGGAATGAGGCGAGGCCAAGACCAAGGTTTGAAAAGAAAAAGCAAGAACAGGGACAGAGGGCAATTAACTCACCCGCGCCGGGCTGGGAAGAAGTGTCCCCCTCCTCGTGTGATATTTGGTGTCAGGACGGAGCCACCAGTGCCCGGGTTCGCCTCCTCCTCCTCCTCCGTGCGCATGGGCTTGGTGCTTGGCACCCTTGCCGGGGACACCCCTCGGGGCGGCGTGGTTGATGGGGGTGGCATGTTGGGGGTGGCCCTCAGTGGCTCCTCCTACTGCCGTCCTCCTCCCGCAACCACGACAAGGTCAGCGCCAAGGGATCGTATCCCAACACACGTTGATGGGGACCGAGTGGTGAACGCACGCTGGGGGCTGCGCCGGGGGCTGCTGTCCGTGCTGCTCTCCACCACCAGTGGCGTACTCGAGGTGCCTGCCAGGGGCTGGCCGCCCGTCGAGGCCCTGGCCCTCTTCGCCACCCTCTCGGCCAGCGTCTCCATATCCCTGCAAGAGTAAAAACAAGTCAAGGAAACCAGCGCGGTCTGAAGGAACGGAGATGATGAAAGGCAAGATGCTTACTCATCCTCCACATCCTCTTCCGCTGCCTTGCTCTTCCTCCTTGGGCTGAGAGACCCAAGATCGAAGACGACCTTCGTGTCGACGCCTGCAGGAGGAGGGGAAGGGGATGGAGTCCGGCGATGCTTGGACGAAGAGGCGGTCACTTTCTTCTTCGTCACCGCGTCCTTCACCACCTTCCTCGCTGCCGCGACCCTTGTCAGGTGCACGGACTCCCCTTGTGCCTCTTGCCGCTGCCCGGTCCTGCCGGGCCGGACCGGCTCACCAGAGCTGGCCCGCCACAGGACACGCTTTCTCCCCATTGTCGGAGGGTCGTCAGCCTCGGCCTCTTCCTCGGTCGAATCCTCGACCACATCTTCAATGAGAGGGGCCCCGGTGCCGGTGCTGCTGGCCTCCCCAGCAGGCTCTACCCATCCGGCAAGCTCCTCCTCCTCCACGGCCACCTCGGCCTCGTTCTCCACCTGGCCGACGCTGCCAGCTTCCCTGGCAAGCGCCGCCTCCGCCGCCCTGGCGGTGATGTAGTCTAGCTCCTACTTGGTGATGTCCTTGATAAGTAATGGATCATCACGGACATACCTCTCTGATAGGTTGTTGAAGAACTCCTGCACCCACTCCTCCTCTGGCTCGGCCCAACTTGGGTCAAGGCCGTGCACGTTGAAGTCCGGCATCATGGAGATGATGTCGGTTTGGCGAGAGTTGTTGCTTAGCGGGACCACTCCCGCCGGCAACCCGAACATAGGCCCCGTGACGACCTTGCCGGCCTTCGCGGCCTTGCCGGCTCTCCCAGCCCTGCTGTCGTCACCCACATCGAGCTGGAAAATCCGCTAACAAAAATGAGCGTGCCCCATCACCGTGAAGTTGTGCTTCAAGCCAGGGTGAAGCCTCATGACATCGCCTGCGTCCTAAAGAGCCAGGCCAGCCTCCCCTTGTTATGCAGTAGGGCGATGCGGCGACGGATGAAGTCGGCCCCAATCATCTCAAGGGTGAGCCCGGCCATAGTGAGGCGATGGATCCTAGTGGTAGCAATCCCGAGCTTCTTGTCATCGGCGTCAGCGTCGCTCCAATTCTTGCGGCGTACTGGCGGGCTCTGACGAACTTGGCAGAACTCCTGCGGATCCTCCTCCTCGATCCATAGCCACCGGCCCCACCACTCCTCCCACCTCTCCTTCTAGGCACCCTCTGGATATGTACCTTTCTCCTGGATCCATGGGATCTAGGTGACGCAGCCAGAGATGGCACCCCCCGCCTGGATACGGGGAAAGAAATAGTGGTGGAAAAGCGCCGTGCTAGGAAGCATTCCGGCAAAGCCCTTGCAAAGGTGGGCGAAGAGGGCCATACACGCCACGGCATTCGGCGTGAAATCAAGAAGATGGAAGCCGAAGGTGTGCATGACATCATTGAAAAAGTCGGAGAAAGGGGAGCAAAGCCCACAGGAGAAGTAGTCAACAAAGAAAGGATACCGATTCGGGCCGGCCTTGGCAAAATCGGCGGGGATGATGTGCGTAGCCGGATGCCCCGTCGTCTTCACCCCCCACAAAGGCTTGAAGTAGTCCCTGAGGTGGAACGCATCAACCGTCAAGGGGAAAAGGCAAGATGCGTCCGAAGCGCCGCCGACTCGCTCTCCGACATCTCCTTCTCATCGGCGTCCTTAGCCACTCTGTTGCCCTTACTGATTTTGGGTGCCATGGCGGCCGGGAAAGAGGTGAAGAATCTGGAGCAGTGGGAGATTGGGGGCAATGGGAGCACGACGGCGGCAGATGGAGGCAGGGGTTTCAGCTTTTTCTCTTGAGGAAGAAGAAGGGGGGACATTGGTTCCGAAATTGGAGAGACGCGAAGGGTAAATGAGTAGCGCGCCCGCAGTTTCCCCTTTTTCTTATGGGGAAGGCGCGGGCTGCCTCTTTAGCATTCACTGCGATGTGACACATGAGGGAGGCAACCGCCCCATGAATGACCCCCACATCACACACGACCCTCGCGTTGCGCATTCGACGCGGGTCGTGGGGAAGTGCGACGGGCGAGAAAATTACAGCAGTAAAACTCGGCCCCACATGCACGCGCACCATTTTGGGCCTAGCCCAACAACGCATCGCGCTTATGTATGGCCTAGGCCCGGGGGCTCCTGTCGGTGCACAAAAGTAGGGGCTCTCTTCTGTTCCCCTTTACTTGTGCGCAAACATCCAGAGCCGTGCTTGCGGCCATACCTAGCGGGGTAGAGGAAGCAAAAGCACAAGACAACCAGAACTACGCCAAGACCAGAGACACAAAGAGCAAGAGGGCGAGGTGGACTCCCCCGGCAAGACCCTTGCCGGGGGGCCTCCGCAGCCCCGGCAAGGGCCTTGCTGGGGCAACTTGCCCAATGCCAGCAGAGTGCGCCACCCTTGAGCCCAAGGGTTCCAACACCATCAACCACATTGGAACCGAGGCTCGGGAGGCACCTCCATGGTGACATATGAATCTTTGTGAAGACAAAGAGCCCACAAGACTAGACAATGACCAGAAGAAAAGACAATCGCAAGCCTCCTTGCCGAGGATGCCCCCGAGGCCCCGACAAGGCTCCTTGCCGAAAACACTCGCATGGCCCCGGCAAGACTCTTGACGAGGGCGATCACAAGACCCTAGCAATACCCTTGCCAGGAATATAAGCAGGACTGCGACAAGACCTTGCCGCCCCGTCACCGCCCCAGCTCGGCGGCCAACCCACCAACTGAGGCTAGTACCCACGTGGCAATACATGGATGCTAATCCAGCTAGTCAAGCACCTGTGTGGTGGCATGCAGATCTTCGTGAAGACCCTACCACCACGCCATCTCAGCAGCCTGCCAGCTAACGTGGCGCTGCATGCCTCGTTGGCCTGGATGCGTGTCGGAGCGAGGCGGAACGGCGACAGACGGGATGGCCTCGTTGCCATCCCCAATAAAGCAACGGGACACCTAAGGGGCGCATTTAATGTGCCTTGTCCCGTAATGACAGGCGATAAGCTTGTACACTATTTACCTTTCCACCTCCCGTGTGCCACTGTGGCGACCCCTTTTTGACTATAAAAGGAGGCCCGAGGCCTACTGGAGAAGGATTCTGATCTTTTGGACTACGCATGCACCGCAGCTAGTTCGGAAGCTCAAGAACACTCAAATATACACCAAAGCAGGATTAGGGTATTACGCATCCTTGCAGCCGAACCTGGGTAAACGATCTTTGTGCTAGCTACTAGACCCGCTCTTTGACAACCCCGCGCCCGCCAACCGTAGAAGGGACCCCAGTGATTCCATAGGTGTCGTTTCCACCGACATGTCTAAACTGGAGGTTGCTCACAAATGTTTTGCTTTGGTAAACCGTGTGCAGTGTAATGGCATGTAGAGCATAATTTTCTTTCTAATTTAATTCCTGCATTTAGAATTTCACAAAATTTGAATTTGAAAGTAGGCAATCACTTATTTCCTATTGATCATGTATACAAATAGGTTTAAGAACGAATGCATAATTCGATTCATAGGTACATATATTCAAGAACTACAGAAACAACAAATAAAGAATAATGAGCCACAGTCGTATTCAAGATGGTAACACAAAATGAGAAAGACACTCTGGTTGCTGGAGAAGGTGAAGTGGAATGCCCATATTGAGCCCTCCTCGACGGCGAATGCACACACGACTCTAGGGCAACCCCTTGTGATGGCCACCCCACATCCTTCATTGTCTTCAGGACTTCTAGATACTCATTATAGTCTAGATGAAATACTTTAACCTTCGTTGCATGTCCACCAATCATGTACTTTGCAAGGTAATCTTGAGTAAACTTCTCTAGGAACCATTGCAACAAAAAATATTCAGACGTTGTCGTCTAACAACTCCATATGGGCAGAAAAAAGAATGCTACAAAGTTCATAGTTACCAGCCTATAGCTCACTGTTGTGTTGGATAGAGCGTAAACAAATATATTAATTGCCATCATTTGTTTATTTTTCTAACAATATTTCTTAGTTTACTCACCTGATGCTAGTTCATGAATATCTCATTGCCCCATATGCAAAAAGGGTCCAAGCATGGATCTGTACCGAAGACATATGTACCTGCAAGCAACAAGTTAGTATTAGAAGCGAAACTACAATTGCAGAATGGTGTAATATAATATAAGTCGATGGATGAAACTAACCTCGATGGAAAATGTTAGTTACTCCCATTATTGTTGTCATGTGTAAGTACATGGAAAGGCATGTTAAGTAGAACAAGCTTAACATCAACTAAATATATAGCAACATCATCTCCAAATAATAGCTTCAATGTGTAGGTTAAGCACGCTAGTAAATAAGATAAAAAAATGAAAGTGAATGTTAACAATAACAAGTTTAGCAACGAGCAAATATTGTAATTCAAATTGGTATTGTTAAAACTAAATATAATGTAGCTCGTTCTTAGACAATACATTGGATAATTGTATAAAACTGAAATAAAGGACATGTATTAACTCCACAAGGCATAACATGAACTTAATATAGCCGTTGAAACTGGTATTGATGAAATTGAACTATGCATTTCATACTTGCATATAATGCACATAACATCGTGAATAACTAAAATAAACAAGTCATATATGCTCACTACAACAACCAAATATAGCCATTGAAAACTCGACATATGCTCACTGCAACTAACCTACATCATGGCGACCTACCTTTGGGAAGGCATGACTGCAAATGCGGCCAAGGAAAACATACACGTGCCCTACTTTGCCGAGTAAGTCTTCCACACTAATTTATGCTTGACATGCACACATATTATATATATTCATTGGATGTCGTCGGTTGACCTATATTACTATTCAATTCTCCACGCAGCGACGGACAATGGATTTTAATATTGATGTTGTCGTGCCTTGGCGGGCTTATTTCTTCGATTCAAAGAGATATTTTAACAAAGACTAGACTGCAGTGAAGTCAGTCCTGAATAATGCTCTCTCTAGTTGTTAACGCTCCAGACGATCCCACGAAATATATGAGCTCAATGTCTACGCAAGCTACTGTCAAAGTTCTACAGCTCTACAGAGACGAAGTGGGAACAAAATGATTGAATAGAATCATCAACCTAAGCATTTTCAGCGATTAATTGACTTGCGCCAATGTATTGGAAATTATATATATATATATATAGTAACACTATTCTAATCCTGGGATTAGAATAACTATTTGGATCACGGCTCCCCCTATATAGTCGCGATCGGATACTCCTGAGATCCCGTAAATGCCAAAAGAAGCCAGAACCCATCCCCCACCTCCCGCACCACTCACGATCCCCGACCCACCCGCCGCCCCCGCAGGAAACCCCCAATCCACCTACCACCGGGGACCACCCTACCATCGCCGCCCTCGACCACAGGTGCCGCCGCCCCCGACCCGAGGCGCCGCTGCCCCGCCAACCCCGGGCGCCGCCACCTCTGGAAACCCCCATTCGGAAATAACCGCCTCCTACCGTGACGCCGCTGCCGGCCTCCTCCCGCAGCGCCGCTGCCAGGCCCTCCTGCCGCAGCGCCGCCACCTACAGGACCGGATCCTCGTCACCACGCGCCCGGATCCTGGTCAGGGCCGGTGAAATCCCCTTGCCTACCTTCTTCTTCTTCATTATTGAATGATTTCACCGACGTCCCAGTGCACTGTCTCCCAGCCCCAGTGACATCGCGCACTGCCGTCCTACCTCCAGAGTGTTGCCACTGTCAGGCGTCGTCTTTGCCAAACCGCCTAATCATCTTGAACTTCCTCCGGATCTGGCCTTGAACTTCTACTAGCAAAGTGCCGCACCGACTATGGATGATGAGCTCCCGGATCCCGCCGTTGTAGCTGTCCCAACCCCACTGCAGGGCACGAACGCCGTTCCTCAAGACAGCTTCGACTTCCTCTTGATGCTCCTCCAGAAGGTGACGCTGTGGCAACACACATTGATTTCTCACCTATTAAAAGAAAAGAACAAGCAAGCACGGGAAGAAGGTAGGAAAATGTAATTCCGAGCTTCAGGAAAAAAACAACAGTTATTGAGTGCGGCACGGGAGTTAGCTATTCTGTCTCTAATGGTAGTAGTAGTATACAGATTCCAACTTTCTGTGAGCATCAAAGGATCTGTAGTGTTTATGTGCTGGCTGATGCTTCCTCAGAACTACCCTTTGAGAAAGAAATGGTGCGTCAAGAGAAAAGCAAAGTGCAGAGAAGGCAAAATGGTGTGTTGAGAGGAAAGCAAAGTGCAGAGAATGCTCCAAGAACAGAGCTGCATGTTCTTCAGTTTCCATCCTTGTGCTCACATCACAAGAACTCAGCTAAAGAAAACAGAGAAAATCAACACTGTAGAACTTTGTATGTACAGAGAATCATTCTAGAAAGTACATGTAAAAAATGCCTCTGTTGTAGTTATAAACAAACATACACTTTGCTAAATCCTGTCGGCAAAATTAATCATTATGAAAAAAGGTAGAGCACCGATCCAAAAATATTTTAGTTTATAAACAATATAACCTAAATTCAAATTATAAAAACACATAGAAGATTTATCTCTGTACTAAAAAATTATTTTTCTATTTACAAAAAACCAAAGAAGGTCAAATTAAAACAAGATAGAATAATTCACAACAGTTTTAAAAGAAAAAGGATTTTCCTCATTTCTTAAATAAACTATAAGTTCGAATTTAAAATAACGGGGCAACCCGACGTTTATTATAGGAAAAAAGTAACGCTGCCCAGAGTGGCATAAAGATGCATCATTAAGTCCTATGTGTGCGCTTCTGTGCCATGCTGAAACAACATTGTAGTATAGCTCCTCCAGGATTGCGCTATGTGCAGGTCGAACAAAATGTTCATAGCAAGTCAAATGAAAAACTAGTGGTAGGCATAGCTCCTCCTGGATTGCGCTATGTGCAGGTCGAACAAAATGTTCATAGCAAGTCAAATGAAAAACTAGTGGCAGGCAGAAAACAAATGTTTGCTCGTGTGCTAGTGCCATGGAAAAGTTGGAGCTTTTTTGAGTTTTTCTTTGTGTAATACTATTACATTTAAGTTTAAATTAAAAAAATGATCATTTAAAAAATTATAAAAAAATATTCCCCGTTTTCCAATACTATTACATTGAAGTTTAAATTAAAAAATGATCATTTCAAAAATTATAAAAATAAAATTCCCCGTTTCTAGAAAAAGCCTATAGGTTCAAATTAAAAAGACGAAGAAGTTCAATGCTTGTTACAAACCCAAAGAAGGTCATTAAAAAGAAGCATCTCAAACAAATTTATAAAGAAGATTTTCTGTGCTAAAATAAACCTAGAAGTTCAAATTTAAAAACTGAGTTGCTCGATGTCTATCAAAAAGTAGGTTTTTTCCGTTACTAAAAGAAATAAAACCAGGAAGTCCAAATTAAAAAGATGGAGAAGTTCGATGATTATAGAAAACTCAGATTTTCCTTGTTATTAAAGAATGGAAACAAGAAGTATAAAAATTAAATAACAAGAAGTTCAACTTTTAAAAATAGAGCACTTCAAAATTTCATAAAAAAGTTTAATCAAAAAACCTAGGAAGTCCATATTAAAAATATGGAGAAGTACGGTGATTATAGAAAACTCAGATTTCCCTCAGAAGTTCAAAAATAAAATAACAAGTTCAACTTTTAAAAATAGAGTGCTTCAGAATTCATAAAATAATTAAGAAATACAGATGAATATTCGTAAAAAAACTCAGATGTTTTCACGTAACCGAGAGAAGTTTAGATTGATAACTGCCAGAAGTTCACGTACTACATGGTGTGCATTTTTTATGAAAAAAGAATGAAAAAGAAAAGTCTAAAAGATTTTGTTTTTAGAAGTTCAAGTGCTTAGCCCGATAAATTTCAAAAATTGTTGTGAGAGAGGTTGAACAAAAATACGTGACAGAAGTTCAAGGTGAAAACATCAGGAAGTTCAACTACTACACGGAATGCGTTTCAGATAAGAATATAAGAATATAAAACTGAAAGCTTAAAAGGTTTGTTGCAAGAAGTTCACGTGCTCTGTCGGGGAAGTTCAAAAATTCTTGCGAGAGAGGTTCACCTTATACTTCCATGTTCGAAAACACAAAAAAGATTTTTTTTTGAATTTTAAAATAATTCTCTCAATCCACAAAGAAGTTCAATTATTATTTGGGAGCAATTTGATTTCAAAAAGAAAATAAAAAATTCAAATCACAAAAATGGAAAAAGTTCATGTACTACATGGTGTGTGTTTAATATGAGAAAAATGAATAAAAAGGCAAGGTCCGAATTTGTTGTTGTTATAAGTTCAAGTCCTCGGTCGGACAAAGTTAGAAAAATTATTGTGATAGAGGTTTGTACAAAAGGAATATCACTTGTGTAACACCGACGAATGGATGAGAAAATTACAAACAAAAATATGCCACAGAAGTTCAACGTGAAAACAACAGGAAGTTCAACTACTACACTGAATGAATTTCAAATGAAAAATGATCAACACGGGAAAGTTGCTTGTTTACAACAGCTTTCCATCGGTATATCACTAGCTTAATTCCAGTGAGTGGATGGAGAGCTACGAGCAGTGGATGAAGAGCTACGAGCGAGAAAAGCACGTGAAAAAATAGAGTGAAGTTCAAGTACACATGCCGAGAAGTTCAAGTTCTTCATGTGGTGCATTTTTGAAGAATCTGTTCCGTGATAAAGGCAGAACGAATGATCCCGCCATTTTCGAAATTACTTGAAAACGGCTAGGAATTAGAGAAAACCATCAATATGAAAAAGTTTCACATTTTTCGTAGCTTTCTAACGGTATATTATTTGTCCCATTCCGATAAAATTTGTAAAAATTACAACAAAAATACGTTTTTAGCTATTTTGAAAATTGACATAAAACCGTAATGAATTGGGAGAAATAATATACACCAAAAAGTTTCGCATTTCCTCAAGATTTCTAACGCCATATCATTTGTTGCATTCGGACGTAAGGTTAAAAAATTAGCTCAAAAATACGAACTCGGTGGAACTTGTACTATTTTCTAAATTACTTTTAAACCGTTCAAAATTAGAAAAAACTTTCAACAAGAGAAAGTAGAGCATTTTTATAAGCTTTCCAAAGCCATATAATTTGCCTCAATTCGATTGGCCATTTAGAAATGACATCGAAAATATGAACTCGGCTATTCGGTTTGCAAAATTTTATGATTTTCTAAATTACTCTTTAACCATAAGGAATTAGAAAAAACTTTCAACATGTGGAAGGAGCGGTTTTACAACAACATTTCAATGCCATATTATTTGCCTCGTTCCGATAAACGGTATAGAAATACGATCAAAAATACGATTCATGTTTTTTGTATGAAGAAAAAACGGTTTTCAAAACTGCTCTTAAACCGCTTACATTTTGCCAAAAATTTAACTTGGGTCATGATACTGGTATCCATAGCTTTCCAATGGTATATCGCAAGCCCCATTTGGGCAATGTTGGTGGAAGTTCAACCTAGCACTGGGAGAAGTTTAGGTCGAACAGCTCAGGCAGTAAAATTGCAAAAAACGCAATTTCATCACGACCCTAGAACAAAATCCGCCAACGAGCGAGATTCCTATTTAAAACCAGTATTTAGTTGCTAAAAACATTTCTAGATTACATTAACATCATATAGAAGATGACTAATCAGAATAATTCGCGGGGGAAGCCACGGTTGCGAAGATAGTCCGAAGGTCGAGTTCGTACAGAGGGAAGTTCAGGTGCATTACTCAGGCAGTTCAGGTTGTGATCAGAATATTATTCTGATCCTGTGATCAGAATAGTGTTTATATATATAATAGGGTCGCGCTATTCGTCACCCTGGATGAGGAATATTTATTCTTCACCCCCTTGCTATTTTGACATCAATGGAACGTATTTTTACGTTTCGTAAATTTTGTCTTATTTCATACATGAAAAGAGAACGTAGTGTAAACATACATATATGTGATTTTTTGATCTTATAACCTATATTTTTATTTATTTTTTATACCAAATTTTACATATTGAATCAATATGCATGTAACTATTTATATTGTAAACGTAATTTATTTAGGAAGCGATCATAAGATTACCTCGGGTGAAGAATAATTTATTCTGCACCCTGGGTGATGAATAGTCACCCTGGGCGAGGAATAGTTTTTCTTCACCCCCTCTATTTTAATATCAATTCACCGTAATTTTGTGTTTCATAAATTTTGTCTTATTTTATACTAAAAATATATTGTAAGAAAATATATAGTCGCCGTAAAAAATATTTTATATTACTAAAATTACAAACGTAAAAACATAGTGTAAAATATACATAAAATGCATTTTTCTGATCTTATGACCTATATTTTTGTTTTATTATACCAAATTTTAGATAGTGAATCAAGATGAATGTAACTAGTTTTATTTGAAACGTAATTTAGTTATGAAACGATCGTAAAATTACCTCGGGTGAAGAATAACTTATTTTGCACCTTGGGTGATGAATAGTAACACTATATATATATAGGGAAAAGCAAACCTATGCAACAATCTTGTGGAGGTAGCAATCATAGCCACATGTTAGGCTTGGGATCTGGTCCAAACATTTGCCATCTTTGAATTTCTCACATTTGGAATGAATACATTTTATTTCCTGTTATAGGTGTTTGTGGACCACGCGTGCACGTGCCTATGCGCTAGGCCCATCCCATAGCCTGATACCCCTGCGGCACGCCAGTCATGGGCCCATGGAGATACGGTTCCAAGCCCAGGAAAGGTCCACAACTGCGCATGGTGCCCAGCCGATAAAAGGTTCGTGCAACTTTTTTTAGCCTTGTTTTTTTGCCTTATCCGTTCCATCATGAACAGCCATCCCCATACCCGTGCGAGCAGGAGAGCACGCGGCGGCGCCCAGGTAAATCACCACGCGGGCTGTGCTCCTCCTCTCGTACTCCAGCAGATCTGTCCGCCAAGCAGGCCATCCTCCTCCTCCCCTGTGGCAGCTCCCCTCTCCGGCCATCCTCCTCCTCTTCCCCTACTGTCACTTCTTTGCCCGTGGCCGCCATGGCCTTGCCCGAGCCGTCCGCCGCCATTCCTGCTCCTCTTCCCGGCGTCCCTCCGTGCTCTCACGTCCCACCTCCACTGCCTGCGGGAAGCAATTCCTTAGGTCTTTATCGGTCCTTGTCATTTTTTTGCAAACTTTCCTAACCCTAGTTATATGTTGTTGCAGATCTTGCTGAAAATTGGATCCATGTAGGCCGATGTAAGGTAAGAGCATGGTAATTAGTGACATGGCATGAGCATGTAGAATTGATGTTTTCTGTTGGCTATGTGTATTGAATATTGATCCATGCATTGCTTAGTTGCTTAAGTGACATAATGGATTTATTGTGTTTTTGGTTGTGTCGTTCTCGGCAAAGAAACTATGGAATCTTTCAAATGGGCATTCGAAACATGGTTGTGGCCTTCTTTTTTCTTGTGTTGTGCGTTCGCATGTCGTGTATGGCTGGCCATGTGTATGTGTGTGTTGTGGGTGTCTGCTCCGGCCGGTGTGCTTGCTGACTATGTGGTGTTTGTGCTGAAATTGTGATGCCAGTTCTTCATTTGATTTCTGATGTAGGAGCTTCAACGCAACAAGACATGCTTGAGGCAACACCTTATTTCCCAGATTTAGGAGTCACGCCGGTCCTACATCCCTTCTTCTCTAACCATGGCCATGGCCCATAGAGTTTGGGATCTCGGCAGCCTACCCACTCCTCAAGGATCCATGGCGTGCATGTGGTGCTACAGTCTAGACACCACCGTACGCAGGGAGCTATGCAATCACCGGAAGCAGCTTCAATGCAGTAAAAGCACATGCCTTTGGGTCCCTGACATGTAGGCCAGCCACCTGCTGGGCTCACATGTTATAGGCACAAAGGCAGGTGTCTTAAGGCACCGAAGGGCAGTCTGCAATCACCACAGGCTCGCAGTCAGCGTATTTTTTTATAACCACGAGTAGTTTTTGTTATGCATCTCACACTTTTATGTGAAGTCTGTACATGATATAGTATTTCTTGTTCCTGAAGGAAGTACTACTTGTTCCAGAATTATCAAAGGGCCTTGTTTTGGGTGAGAAATTTGTAAAAAATAGATAGAACTTTGCGTATTTATGGAATTGCTGAGCTATGTTCATCGATCTGCACTTTCGGGTATAAGATGAAGAATTTTTTGAGAGATAAAATGATGTGCGAGTATTTAGAGCTCAGCAAGTTCTGACTAATCAATCTGCAAATTTCTGTGGGGCGACTGCCAGATAGTCTATACAATGTATAGTAGTATATGTGAATTTCTAGTTTGTATCCGTTCGGCTAGCTAATGTATAGAGCGTTGTCGGTGTCAAAACCGGCGGATCTCGGGTAGGGGGTCCCGAACTGTGCGTCTAGGTCGGATGGTAACAGGAGGCAGGGAACATGATGTTTTACCCAGGTTCGGGCCCTCTTGATGGAGGTAAAACCCTACGTCCTGCTTGATTAATATTGATGATATGGGTAGTACAAGAGTAGATCTACCACGAGATCAAGGAGGCTAAACCCTATAAGCTAGCCTATGGTATGATTGTTGTGTATGGAGTTGATTGCCTACGGACTACAACCCTCCGGTTTATATAGACACCGGATAGGGTTAGGGTTACATAGAGTCGGTTACAATGGTAGGAGATCTTGAATATCCGCATCGCCAAGCTTGCCTTCCACGCCAAGGAAAGTCCCATCTGGACACGGGACGAAGTCTTCAATCTTGTATCTTCATAGTCCGGGAGTCCGGCTGAAGGTATAGTCCGGCTACCCGAACACCCCCTAATCCAGGACTCCCTCAGTAGCCCCTGAACCAGGCTTCAATGACGACAAGTCCGGCGCGCAAATTGTCTTCGGCATTGCAAGGCGGGTTCCTCCTCCAAGTCCTTCATAAAAGATTGTAAACACCAAGAGTAGTGTCCGGCTCTGCAAAATAAGCTTCCACATATTGCCATAGAGAGAATAATATTAACACAAATCAAATCTGCTGACGTATTCCACAGTGCGTCAACACACTACAGCCAAGTCCTTTACCCGAATCGATTTCACTTTTCCACCTCAGCGTTGTTTTGTGAGGCGGTTTCCTTGGCACGTCTTTTTAAAGCAGAGATCGTGTACCCCCCTTTTACGGGATTCTCATCAATACGGACGTGGGTAACCCAACCGTGCCACTTATCACGGCGCTTGGGAGGCAAGCGAGTTTTACTAGGTAGGTGGGGACGCACAACCGCATCCGCCCACATAAGGGGATAAGGATCCACCTTTTTACCTACGCCTTCTTCCTCCCTTTCCTATCCATCTCCTGCGCACCCGAGCTCCAGCGCCCAAGCCCGCACTTCCCACCTCAACCTTCTCCAGCAATGTCCGGAGCGAGAGGCAAGTGGATGGTCTCCTCCGTCACGAAGCTAAGGAAGGCCGGATACCTGTCCAAGGACATCGCGCACCGGCTTCCCGAAGAGGGGCAGCTTCTCCCCACCCCAAGGCCCCATGAGAGGGTAGTATTTCTCCCCCACTTCCTCCGCGGACTGGGTTTTCCACTCCACCCATTTTTCCGGGGGCTCATGTTCTACTACGGCCTGGATTTCCACGATCTGGATCCGAACTTCATCCTCAACATCTCGGCGTTTATCATCGTGTGCGAGGCTTTTCTCCGCGTCCGCCCCCATTTTGGCCTCTGGCTCAAGACCTTCAACGTCAAGCCCAAGGTGGTGCGCGGCAGCCAGGCGGAGTGCGGAGGCGCCATGGCGGGCAAGATGGCCAACGTCCTATGGTTCGAGAGCTCTTTCGTGGAGACCCTAAAGGGATGGCAATCTGGGTGGTTTTACATCACCGAGTCGCGTGATCCGGAATGGACCGCAGCCCCCGAGTTCTGATCCGGACCCTCCACACAGCTTATGTCCTAGAAAGAGACGGGCCTGTCACGGGGTGACGAAAAAGAGGTGACCGGATTGCAAACATGCATCCAGTCCCTGGTGAACAAGCCAGTCCGGCTTGTTGATGTAATCCAGGTTATGCTTGTCCGCCGGATCCTCCCGTGCCAACAACGGGATTTTAATCTGTGGGAGTTCAACCCGGCGCAGCATCAAACCCTCAGCAGGCTCTTCGACACGATGTACGAAGATGCTTGGAAGATGCTATTCAAGGGTGCCGAGGCTCCCGCATCCGCCTCCGAGGACCGCGGATACAGCTCGCAGTGTCACACTGGCAAGGTAAGCCATCTACACCTTTTACAGGATGCTAAGCTTTTTTCATAGTTTGACTCTATGCGGGATCTAAACTCCCTTACCTTTGACAGGCTTGGCGGGCGATATCCGGACCGATTAACTGTCCAGCTCCGCTACCCGAAGACCCAGCCCCAGCTTTACTAGTGAAGCTGCTGGTTCCGGCGCCTTATGTGGTGCCGGAGAAGAAGGCCAAGAAGAAGAAGACCACGGGGACTCGAAAGAGTGCCCGCAACATGGTGGTGTCGGACTCGTCATCTGACGAGTCCGAGACGCCCTCCTCCCGCGAAAACGAGGAGGAGGAAGAAGAAAACTCTCCCCCCCATCGGAGGGAGGAGAGAAGAGGAAGGCCGCCCCAACGGGGGAGGCCGAGGGGTCTAGGAAAAGGAAGACCCCTCCGCCGGACTACGCCCCCAACGCCGAAGAGGGCAAAGAGGAGTGGCCAAACAGGGCCAAGCGTCGGGCGAAATCGTAAGTTCGGATATCAGAGTAACTCATGATGTTCCTTTGTTGCACAGCTTTCCCTAATGTCGAATGTAATTATGCAGTCCGCCCCGGGCCGAATTCGACGAATCGTCGGGCGGCTCCCTAGACTCATCGGACGTGAACTCAGTTCCGCCTGCTGTCTCCCCCCGCACTGCGGACGACGCCGAAGTGGCGTCGCGACAAGCTCCGGGGCAGGAGGAGGTGGTCCCGGAGGAGCCGCAAGGCAACCTTCCGGACTCCAGTAGTGAGGGGGATAAGGCTCCCCGGGGCTCTCAGTCCGGCTTTGTGCCGGACACCGCGCCGGAATCTTCCACAGTTCCGGACCACGGTAGGCGAACTCCTTCCAAGAGGAGCAAGCCTTCTGAGCCGGCGGCCTCCGTCCAGCCAGAGGTGCCGGACAATCTGCTGGAGGTGCTTGACGACGCCTCCATCGATGAGGGGCACCGTACTATTATGAGTACGGTGATCCAGAAGGTTCAGTCCGCCAAGAGCGGACTGACTGAAGCTTGCGCTAGCCTTCTAACAGGCTTCGAGGTAAGTAAAAATATGTAAAAATATTACCGCATAGACAGCAGCCCCTGATGCTCTGTTTGGCGTTCGGAAAGAAAAGCCGAATAGAGGATCTATTAAATATCGCAGGAGTCTAACAAAAAAGAGTCAATATGCGTATGCAGGCTTCGCTGCTATCCACCGCCGCACTGACTGCGGAGGTGGGTGTCCTGAAGCAGGACCTCGAGCGGACCGAGCAAGAGCTCAGCCTTGCCAAGCGGCGGCTCGAGGAGGAAGAAGGTAAGAAATACCTTACAGAAAAAGTGCCTATAGAAAGGCTTGATTGCAGAAAGAGTAACAGGATTGTACTGCTTATTGTAGGGGCCACGACTAAGGTGGCGACCCTTGAGCAGGCGCTGTCTGCGGCCGAAAAGAAAATGGCCGTGGAGCGCACCGAGCGAGACAGACTTGGGGCTCAGGTCGGCGAGGTGCAGCAAGAGCTTCAGGCTCTCATGAAAAAACATGAGAGTTTGGAGCTGGAGTCGAAGGCACAAGCATCCGAGCTTGCAACGGCCCTAGAGGCTACCAAGTCTGCCAAGGCCAAAGCCCAAAAGGCCTTCCGAGAGTTGGAGGAGATGAGGAAGATAGCAGCGGGTAAGGCATTCTTTATGCAAAGCAGAAATATAAAAGTGAACTACCTGTTACTTACCCGAATCCGGAGCTCTCCAGGGGCATTCGCAGATCTTCCCCGCAGTGTATCCGCCGCTGCCGCATTCTACCGAGCTGAAGAGGGTAGCTCGACGGAGAAGGTATTCTGGTCTCAGTATTCTGAGGCTAGACACCCTGTGCCCTTGAGCGACCAGCTGAAACGGCTGGTCGAGCTCCACAAGGCGGCCGAGCAGGCCATGAAGGGCTTCATAGTTTGGCTGTGGCCCGGAGAGGCCCTGCCTGGGAGCTATTTCGAGCTGGTGCAGCGGCTGGTGGAGGCCTGTCCGAGGCTTGAGGTCATCAAGCGCTCCGTCTGCATCGAAGGTGCCCGTCGGGCCCTTGCCCGTGCGAAGGTGCACTGGGGTAAGCTGGACGGTGAGAAGCTTGTGAAGGATGGGCCGCCGCCGGGGAAGGAGCATCGCAAGCCCGAGAACTACTACAAGGATGTTCTTGCAGGTGCCCGCCTTGTGGCGGATGAATGTACCAAGGATGTGATATTTGAATGAACTCGCTCGTGTTTATCCTGTGCGCTGAAAACTTGTTCATATCCGCTAAGCAATGCTTATTGAATTTAAAATATTACTTTCTGTGCGGCCGTTTATCAAAAATTGAGAGATGGCCAGTCGTCGGCTTCTGCCCCCGTGCCACTAGTGCTGGGGTGTTCGGGATAAACCTGAGCGCTCTTTTTCCCATAGTTGGGTCCTTCAAGGGAGGCGCTCAGCACAACGAACCAGGCAACCGGACTATAATGCTTGAACACTCTCACTTAGCCATAGAACTCTATAATTTTAAATTTCGGCGAAGCCCCTAGTTCGGAAGACCAAGTTCGGGGCGCTATCCACGCCTTGGCCGGACAAAGCCAGCTCCTCGCTCGAAGCGACATAAGCCTTTAGGGACTCAAAAAACCTCTCGAATAGCGACTGGTCTCTCGCCACATCATGACAGTCAGTTTTAGCTTTCTCCACTGAGGTGCTTAACCCAGCTGAACCGGGGCACAATCACAGTGGTTCTCCTAGTGCTACCTTAGCCGGTAGAGCGGAACGTAAGGCACCAAAACATAGGAGCCGGGCAAACCCAACTATTGACCCAAATCATGATTCGGCGCCGATGCATATAGTGCTATAAGTTCGGGGTGCCGCACTTCTGAAAGTGTACGGACTTCTCACACCATTATGAGGGGTACTGAAGCCCCTGGCGTGTTTGCCGTACCATGGTGTACGGGTGCAATCATGTCATGCAATAAACATAAATGTAAAAAGAAGACAATGCAAAAGATAGACAAGAAGCTAAGCATTTTTTATAGAGAGGCTATTTATCAAAGCCGAACGATACAAATAGTGCGGTAAGCAAAAGATATTGGACTATTCAGTATGTCCTGACCAGGGGCAGGCCGTGGAATTGTATTTAAAACAGGTATATCGCTCGTAATAGAGACCACCTGGGAGTTCCATAATGCGGCATGGCTTGTCTGCCTCCCTGGATCTTGCATCGTTTGTGCGGCAGTCGAATTGTCGAACGGGTCGTCCGAAGTATGGAGTCCTGAAAGTAAGAAAAAATTAAAAAAAGAATCCGGCAGCCCCTAGTATGTTTTAAGCCGTATTTTGGGCGTGCCGTTATTGTGCCCCTTCCCCTGTGCCCATGGTATTTCAAGGGCGTAGTTATGTACGCGAGGTACTGGTTTCGCTATGTCGCGAAAGCTGGGGTTGGGGCCGCATTGCCACGCTTGCTCAGAGTGTGCCAGGCGGTCCTGGTGTGGGTTACTCCGAGCGCGCTTGGCAGTGTCTGGCTTTTTAATGGCCGGACTGGAGAATTGCCTGAGAAGGCTACTTTGTACTTCCGCTGCGAGAGCCGCTGTATACTCCTCCATACGGAGGGAGCGTTCGGTGTTTCCGTTGACCGTAATTACTCCTCGAGGGCCTGGCATCTTGAGCTTGAGATATGCGAAGTGCGGCACTGCATTAAACTTTGTGAATGCGGTTCGTCCGAGCAGGGCGTGATAGCCACTGCGAAACGGGACTATATTGAAGATTAACTCTTCGCTTCGGAAATTGTCCGGGGATCCGAAGACCACATCAAGTGTTACTGAGCCTGTACAGTTGGCTTCTACACCTGGTATAACGCCTTTAAAGGTCGTTCTTGTGGGCTTAATCCTTGAGGGATCTATGCCCATTTTCCGCACTGTATCCTGATAAAGCAGGTTCAGGCTACTGTTGCCGTCCATGAGGAATCTTGTGATATGAAATCCATCGATGATTGGGTCGAGAACCAATGCGGTGAAGCCGCCATGACGGATGCTAGTGGGATAGTCCCTTCGATCAAAAGTGATCGGGCAGCAGGACCATGGGTTGAACTTTGGGGCGACTGGCTCCATCGCGTATACGTCCCGTAGCGCACACTTCCGCTCCCGCTTGGGAATGTGGGTTGCGTATATCATGTTCACCATCCGCACTTGTGGGGGAAAGCCCTTCTGTCCATTGTTGTTCGGCGGCTTGGGCTCCTCGTCGTCGCTGTGCAGCCCCTTGTCTCTGTTTTCGGCCCTTAACTTGCCTGCCTGCTTGAACACCCAACAATCCCTGTTAGTGTGATTGGCTAGCCTTTCGGGGGTGCCATGTATCTGGCACAAGCGATCGAGTATTCGGTCCAAACTGGACGGGCCCTGAGTATTCTTTTTGAATGGCTTTTTCCGCTGACCGGATTTATAGCCTTTGAATCCGGCATTGACTGCCGTGTCTTCATTGTTGTCGCTGCTAACGCGGCGTTTTTGCTGATTCTGGCGTGTCCTGCCACTTTTGTCCTTGGTATCCGAATTACCAGGGTTCTTCGATAAGTTGTTACTGCGAGCTAGCCAACTGTCTTCTCCCGCGCAAAAGCGGGTCATGAGTGTCGTGAGGGCTGCCATGGATTTCGGCTTTTCCTGTCCCAGGTGCCGTCAAGCCACTCATCACGGATGTTATGCTTGAAGGCTGCTAGGGCCTCTGCGTCCGGACAGTCGACTATCTGGTTTTTCTTTGTTAGGAACCGTGTCCAGAATTGTCTGGCCGATTCCTCTGGCTGCTGAATTATGTGGCTTAAGTCGTCGGCATCCGATGGTCGCACGTAAGTGCCCTGGAAGTTGTCGAGGAATGCGGCTTCCAGGTCCTCCCAAGAACCGATTGACTCTGCTGGCAAGCTGTTAAGCCAATGCCGGGCCGGTCCTTTAAGTTTGAGCGGGAGGTATTTGATGGCGTGTAGATCATCGCCGCGTGCCATGTGGATGTGAAGGAGATAATCCTCGATCCATACCGCCGGATCTGTGGTGCCATCGTATGATTCGATGTTTACGGGTTTGAAATCCTCTGGGATTTTATGATCCATTACTTCATTCATGAAGCATAGCGGGTGTGCGGCGCCTTTGTAATGGGCTATATCATGACGCAGCTCGGAAGAGCTATGTCTGTTGTGTTCGGCCCGGCCGGATTTGTTGTATCCGGAG
Organism: Triticum urartu; assembly: GCF_003073215.2. Lineage (NCBI taxonomy): Eukaryota > Viridiplantae > Streptophyta > Magnoliopsida > Poales > Poaceae > Triticum > Triticum urartu. Next base: position 402,358,519 of record NC_053024.1, read on the forward strand.
TGAAGATCATTGTCACATGCTGTAGGGCACCTGCGCGATCCGTAGATAGATCTTGTTTGTCTTGCCTTATCCTCCAGTATGTCTCGCAGGTTGGGCGCATTTTTCCGTGCCTTAGTTGAGCGGCGGCGGGGCATGGCTTGGGTGGAGGGCCGAGAGGCCTCTCTGTCGCGGCCGTGAGGTGGCCGGTCTGCCATGTCATGCGCTGGTGATGTAGGTGCTTCCTCCTCTAATCGGGGTAGCGGCCTGCGCTTCGGGTAACTCTTGGAGGGGCCTTCGAGTTCATACTCTTCGGCCGCAAGGACTTCGGTCCATCTGTCAGCTAGCAAATCTTGGGAAACTCTAAGTTGTTGCTGCTTTTTCTTGAGGCTGCTTGCCGTGGCTAAAAGCCTGCGTTTAAAACGCTCTTGTTCGGCGGGGTCTGATGGTATGACGAATTCGTCGTCATCGAGGCTTGCCTCGTCTTCGGAGAGAGGCGTATAGTTATCATCCTCGACCTCTCGGTCTGCCGCTCTCTCATGAGGGCAGGCTTCTCCATCTTCCTGTGCTGAATCTTGCTGAGGTGGGTGTTCTTCGGCGCTATCCGGGGTAGTATTATCTCCCGTGCCGGAATCACCGTTTTTGCTTTGGCGGGATTTAGAGCGGCGCCGCTGACGCCAGCGCTTTGGCTGTTTCTTGGGGGTGTCATCCCCCACTGTTCCATCGCCATCTCCATCTTTTGGAGTATCCACCATATATATGTCATATGACGAGGTGGCCTTCCAGCGCCCTACAGGTGCTGGTTCCTGTTCGTCTCCTACATCGTCAACCATGCCGTTGATGTCTTCGGAGCCGAAGTCAAGCATGTCGGTTAGATCGTCGACAGTGGCTACAAAGTGGGTGGTGAGTGGACTTTGAATTTCCTCATCGTCCGTGTCCCACCCTCGCTGACCGTAGTCCGGCCAGGGCTCTCCTGATAAAGAGAGAGACTTAAGAGAATTCAGGATGTCGCCAAAAGGCGAATGCTGAAAGATGTCTGCGGTGGTGAACTCCATTATCGGCACCCAATCGGATTCGATTGGCAGGGGCGCGGGGGATTCGTAGTCCGGGGAGGACTCCGGATCCTCGAAGTCACGGGTCATGCAGAGTGCGGGGCTAGCGTTCGGCTCGATCGCTTTTGGGATCGCAGCCCCCGAGGTGACGTCCAACCGCTCATCCTCGATTGGCGCAATAGGCTCCGAGTTAGGGGTCGGAACTGATGCGTGTGCGGCCTCCAGGACACTGTCTGGAGGCAGAGCTAGATCATGCCCCTCGAGATAGTGCGGCGCGCTTGGCCGTGGCTCGAACCCGTCGAAGATCAAGTCTCCGCGAATGTTAGCCATGTAGTTTAAGCTTCCGAACCTGACTTGATGGCCAGGGGCGTAGCTTTCGATCTGCTCCAGGTGGCCGAGCGAATCGGCCCGCAGAGCGAAGCCGCCGAAGACGAAGATCTGTCCGGGGAGAAAAGTCTCACCCCGGACCGCATCGTTGTTGATGATCAAAGGAGCCATCGGGCCTAAAGGCGACGACACAGAGGAACTCTCAATGAAAGCACCAATGTCGGTGTCAAAACCGGCGGATCTCGGGTAGGGGGTCCCGAACTGTGCGTCTAGGCCGGATGGTAACAGGAGGCAGGGAACACGATGTTTTACCCAGGTTCGGGCCCTCTTGATGGAGGTAAAACCCTACATCCTGCTTGATTAATATTGATGATATGGGTAGTACAAGAGTAGATCTACCACGAGATCAAGGAGGCTAAACCCTAGAAGCTAGCCTATGGTATGATTGTTGTGTATGGAGTTGATTGCCTACGGACTACAACCCTCCGGTTTATATAGACACCGGATAGGGTTAGGGTTACATAGAGTCGGTTACAATGGTAGGAGATCTTGAATATCCGCATCGCCAAGCTTTCCTTCCACGCCAAGGAAAGTCCCATCCAGACACGGGACGAAGTTTTCAATCTTGTATCTTCATAGTCCGGGAGTCCGGGTGAAGGTATAGTCCGGCTACCCGAACACCCCCTAATACAGGACTCCCTCAAGCGCCCACCGGTTTATCTAGTGTCACCGCTACGGCGCTACCTAGTCGCCTCTCTGCATTAATGTGGGACAGCACAGCTACCAGATCCATCCTTAGAGCATATCCAATAGACGGCCTAAATGTCAAAATACCTAACTTTTGAACCGTCTGGGACAAAAAACGCTGCTCCAACAGACGGTCCATATGTAAAAAGAATTGGACCGCTGCCTCCCGGTGATGTAAAATACAACACCTTGTGGTGCAAATTTGCATCGCGAGATACAACTGCTCCAAATTCAGCGACCACCCGCCAACGCCCAACCGCCCTTCCTTTCATTTCATAGTCGCTCCCGTCCGTCTACGCGAACACCAGTTGGTGGGAAATCGTCGCCGCCACCGCCCAAATCCCCGCCGCCACCGCCCCGAATCCCCGCCGCCGCCCTCGCCCTCGTCGCCTCCGTCGCCGGAAGCTGTCTTGCAGCCGCCCGGGCGCCGCTGAATCGGGAGGCAGCCGCGGTGGGGATTCGGCACCTCCGGCGGTCCGGCTGGCCCTGTAGGCCTCCGCCAGCCTCCTCCCCGTCGGTCACGGGCCTCTCCACGGCCCTGTAGCCGGCTGCACGACTGCCACACCTAGCCCGCACGACCTCCTCCCCGTCGGTCACCGAACTCCTCTTCGCCGCCCGCCGAGCTAGCTCTCATCACCGCTGCCGTCTAAAGCCGACCGCAGTCGTCCGCAGCAGCCAATCCAACCGGCGGCCATCTTCTTCTACCGCGCGTACAAGGTGTTCGCGTGGCTGCTGGCCAGTTTTTTCCATCTTGTTTTGGACCATCTGTTGGAGAAGCTCTTTTACATCTTCGATTTGGACCATCTGTTGGAGTTGAGCATTTTTCGAAGCTCCAAAATGCAACATTTGGCGGTCCATATTTTACAACTCCAGTTTTGGACCGCCAAAATTTGGACTATCTATTGGAGATGCTCTTAGTGACACGATCCCAAGGCCTTAAAGCATCTTCAGCCTTCGCCACCCAGGGACTTGAAATAGCACTGCCTGGGGGCAAAACAGTGATAAAATCAGCATGGGGGCGGTCAGGTTCCTAACTGCCGGCCCAAGCTGGCCCTAGATGCCGCTATTTGAAAACCAAAGTCGGCCAAAATCCGGCCAAACTTTGTACAGAACCACACAAATTTGGAGGAAATTCAGGTGTTTTCATTGATATTTGACCAAACTGAAAACATAATTTAAAAATAAACTAAAACAACAAGACGGCGCCTTGAGCCTTCTACATGCCGAGGAGCCTATAGAAGTTGGTGTAGTCGTCGCCGCCGTCGCCCTGCACGCCGCCACCGTCCTTGCCACACCCCTGCCCTGGGCCGCCATGGCTGACGGGGTTGGACGGCCTGGGCGCCTCCTCATCGCTGTCGTTGAGGATGACGATGCTGCCCTCCTCGCGGTCGCGACGCCGGGCGGCGATCTTCTCGAAGGCGCGACACTGGTGCTCCATCTCCTGCCGGACGTAGTCGTCCCGCGCCCATTTTATGTCGGTCTTCTCGTCGGCGGCCATGGCCTCATGCTCCTTTTTCACGGGGAGGAGCGCCGGCTTGATCTTTGGCTTGACGAGGCGGGAGGAGGAATGAGAAGGAACGTCGATTGCTCAGCTCCGGCTTCCTCTGCCTCTATCTCCGCATCGAGCTCGGCGAAGAGTGCGTCGGTCTCCACCTGCTCCCACTGGAGGAACGCCAGGTTGGCCTCCACATAGGCCTCATCCTGGATGAACTGCAGGATGGCCCGCTGCTCGGCCATCTCGTCGGACTGGTCAACAGTGAACGCCGTCGCCGCCTGCTCCATGTTGAAGGTCAGCACCGTCATTGTGTGTTCCTAGGTGTTAACACTTGACATGGTAAGCTCTCTTAAGAGGAAACAACAATAAAGAATGAAATATTGAAATTGAAAAATGCAGTTCACACGCCTCACCGTGGTCTTGTATCGTCGTATCATTATAATGATACGGGAACCTTCATTTTGCACTACACACGAACATTGCACAATCATATGTGTGCACTCTTTTTTATGGGACCAAACACCTTCTACCATGAACATTATACCCATCGGGACACCACCATGGTCGAGCCGCTCGTTTTCAAGGTCCGCCATCGCTCCTGACAATCCATATACTCCCATTCTCAATCTCTCTCTCATGTGATTGTTTGTGTGTATTTGTGTCTTCTTCTCCTAGGGATACATGGATTATAATGTAATCTAGGCACCAACAATTGAGGTGGTAAAAATCATCGATGGTCCCAACCTCTAGGCATCATCTTTATTAGGCAGCTCCATTTGATGGTCTACCATCAGTCCCGGCAATCATGTAGTCCTAACCTTGTTCTGTCCCATCTCTCCCTCCCTCCCTCCTCTCTCTCTCTCTCCCCTTTGCGTATGTGTGTGTTGCTCTAGAGATAGGCGGGTTAGTTTGCCCAAACAATGCATGTGAACCTTTATTTTTTATTTTCCAAACCTTCCGCAATCGTATGTGTGCACTCTTTTTATTTGACCGAGCACCTTTTATCCCATCCCTATCTATCTATCTATTTATCTATCTATCTCTTCCTCTTAGTATATTGACATGGGAACCTTTATTTTTCATTGGCCAAACCTTGCACAATCGTGTGTGTGCACTCTTTTTATTTGACTGCGCACCTTTTATCCCATCCCATCCCTCTCTATCTATCTCTTCCTCTTAGTATATAGACACGGGAAGAACCTTTATTTTTCATTGTCCAAACCTTGCACAATCGTGTGTGTGCACTCTTTTTATCTGGCCACAAGATGCTATCCTCCACGTCCTTAGAGAGGTGCAGCTCTCAAAGGGCAACCCATGACACAAACAATTGACAAAGATGGTCAGTAGTGAAGGCCGTTGTCAAATCAATCTTGCTAATACAAGTGCCCTCCTGTAAGGCCCCCTTGACCTTCCAATTTTTCCTCTTGGAGGCTTCGAAAATGAGCGGGGCAATGCCTTTTAGCTTTCGACCATGGACCCACAGGGACTCCCAGAAAGAAGCGCGAGCCTATTGCAAATGGTGAGGCGTAGAAGAAATCCTTGGCTGCCTCATCGCACAGGTTTCCCAAGCCCAGCTGCAAAAGCGAAGGCGCCCCCCACTCAAGCCACAACCACCATGAACATAGGGCTTGGCTTAATTTTGCAAGGTTTAGCACTCCAAGCACCCCCAAGATCCTGAATATCAGTGCTTGAACGAGGATATCCTCCACCGGCACAGAGGTCTCACCTCCTCCCACAACACATGTAGTGCAAGATCTCCTCACCTCGGAAGAAATCCGCTACCCGGCCAAAGGAGCAACCTTCCCTCAACAAACATTTAGAGCGGGATCACCACATCCAGGTAGGATTTGCGGGTCAGCTGTAGTAGCAAGGTGCGAATGATGCGTCGTGCCATAAAGACCGCACAGCTTGTGTTGTGGCGTGGAGTTACCCGGGTGTGGCCGCCTTTGAATAGCGGATTCCGGTGAGGTCAGGCTTCCGGGTGCGTCAATGCGCGACGCCAGAGTAGGTTTCTCGGCCGGCGAGCCTGCTTAATGCCGACATACAGATGGACGGGGCATTCAATAGGCGTGGTAGATATCCATCCGAACCAGTCTAGTAATGCGTCTCCAGCATTGAACATGCGCAGACAATGGAGATGCCTCGCGGGTGGCGCCCTTAGCTGGCGCGCTGCTTCAATAGCGGAGGCAGCGAGAGGTCACGTCTGCCCTGAGCGGTCTTCAATGTGGAGCGGCGCGTTCTATAGCAGCATTAATGCGGGCAGCTGGCGCTGTGCGGGAACACGCCCAGGCAAGCGAGGAGGAGGTTTGTGTGGGACAGGGCGGTCAAAAGCGGGCATGGCAGTGGTCTGGATTCCCGCAAAGCACCTCGGTTGGTCTTCGGTTTGCAGGATAAAACACGTTCGGATCGTCTTGCGAACCGATATAGGCATGTGTTGAATGACTTTCGTTGTCCGGACACATGCGGGTGGTTTGGGGGTCGACGTTGGAGATGTCCTTATTCCCCAAAACAGTAGCTGATTGATTTGTTGGACTTCTCTTTTTTCTTCTTTATGATGTACATAATTTGGATTCATTTATATAACTGAAAATACTATAGAATGATTTGTTTTACTACTTTCATTGTTAAATATAAGTCTTTTTAGAGACTTTAATGTAGACTACATACGGATGCATATAGATATATTTTAAAGTATAAATTTACTCATTTTGCTTTGTATGTAGTTCATATTGAAATCTCTAAAAAGACTTATATTTAGAAACGGGGGGAGTATTGTTCTTGGTTAAAAAAACTTAAACCAGGAGTCGAAGCTTCAGCGAGATGAATATCTAATATCTGTAAGTAGACAGATAATTATAAGAGAATCTAAAAAAATAAAAAAATATGTTGTATACTCTCAGAGATCAAAAGGAAAACTGTGTCATGTTAAAGTGGAATAATATCCAGTCCATCATTACTTGAAGATAGTTAGGCCATGAGCTTCTTCAATGGCATTTGTGGGCACCAGAGATGGATTTCTAAAACAGGTAAACTGTTCTGGACGGTCACCAGAAAAACTGATGCGCAGGATACATCGTTGCTACCGGACAACAAAATCTGACGACACCCTTGAAAAATCACCGCACGCGTGCCCAAATTTGAGGTGGAATCTTATGACGGGCTGGCCGGGGTTTGCATAGTCAAAGCCTTTGCAGCGACCTGCAGTCCGTGAATGGCTTGAACCAATTAAGAAAGTAAAAAAGCCATGTGAACCAGTTAATTTAATAAGAAAATAGAAAGAGCTTCACACGAGCAAGCTAGCAAACAAAAGGCTTCAAGTGGGCCGTCGACTACCATCCAAATTCATCCCATGCGCTCGCCTTAGGCAACGGTGATCTGCCGACACAAATAAAAGCTCAAAGACACACGGGCAATGGCGGAGCAGGCTTCATTGGCAGTTGGTTCCGGTGACGGGCGTCTTCTTCGGCATCGGCAGCGAGTTCTGTCTCACCCACACGTGCGGGCTGCCAGGACATTGCCGCAGTGCGCCACACCGATCGTCTCCGCTCCTTCTGCGGCGAGGTCAATCACATCTGCGAACGTCCCTAGGTGGCCAGGCGGTGGCCGTCAAGCTCGATGTCACTGCTGGTCGGTCAGCCGTGTTGATGCCGTGATCGACAATGCCGGACTCTAAGTACTAATTTTGCATGCTGTTATTCAATACAACTTTATAATCTTGTTTTCTTGAACAGCAGCTGGAAATAATTGCTCGTCATTCTTGTATGCGTGAGCTAGCACATATGCTTCTGGAGTTCTGGTTAAAGAAACATCTCTATACTCCCCTAGTTCCATTCGTAACATGCATACTTGGTAGAACGTGTTGAACAAGAACCAGCTCATGCTGATCCAATCATGCATATTTTGCTTCGCCGCTGCACATGGGTGACTAAATGGCTTGAAACCTTGGATGCTTATATAATGGCCTGAAACCATTTGTTTATGAGATTGCTCATGTGCCCGAAGAATTTGTTTACGAGCCATGCATCACATTGCGATGCCGGTACCGGCCGCAGCCGGCTGTGCTGCGGTCGTTGGGACCTAAGTGTACACACAATTTTCATCAGAGACCACAAAGTAGTAAGAGCCCATGGAGTAGTAGCTTACTAGCGACAGTGAGTCAACTGAACTCCGTGGAAAGAGAAACCAGCTTCATGCTGATTACAGATGATTCTACCATGCCAAGTGTCCTGAACTCCCGATAGTCACGGCAATAAAAGTGACTTGGCGAATGGGCTGCTCAAAAAATTCAGTTGTCAGCAAAACACGCAATATGATCTCAATTCCAAGTTAATGAAATCGCGTACCTTCATAAGTATGAGGGCAAACTTCGGCGAGTTTTATTCTGATTCAAATTCAGAACCTACCCTGAAGAACATAGGGCGAGGTTCTTGTAATCTGATTGAGCTGTGTCAAGTTTAGTACTTGGCTCTATGTTTGGCACAATTATTTATTGCAAATGACTTGGTACTGCTAGCTTCAAAGGTTGGCTCGGTGCTTGAATTGCAGCCCCTTACATGTTCAGAGATCAGAGAGAAGTTATTGCAACGTTCAGAGAGTACTTAGCTCTAGGTATGACATACGATTCTTTTCATCTTCAGCATTCAAAAGTTCTGAACCTTTACTGTAGAATCGAAAGTATATCTAGAGGGGGGTGATTAGACTACTTGACCAAATAAAAACTTAACTTTTTCCCAATTTTAGTTCTTGGCAGATTTTAGCTATTTTAGGACAAGTCAAGCAATCATCACACAATTCAAGCAAGCATGCAAAGAGTATATTGGCAGCGGAAAGTAAAGCAGGCAACTTGCAAGAATGTAAAGGGAAGGGTTTGGAGAATTCAAACGCAATTGGAGACACAGATGTTTTTCCCGTGGTTCGGATAGGTGGTGCTATCATACATCCACATTGATGGAGACTTCAACCCACGAAGGGTAACGGTTACGCGAGTCCACACAGGGCTCCACCCAAGGGTAACGGTTGCGCGAGTCCACACAGGGCTCCATCCACGAAGGGTCCACGAAGAAGCAACCACCCATAAAGGGTCCACGAAGAAGCAACCTTGTCTATCCCACCATAGCCATCGCCCACACAGGACTTGCCTCACTAGCGGTAGATCTTCACGAAGTAGGCGATCTCCTTGCCCTTACAAACTCCTTGGTTCAACTCCACAATCTTGTCGGAGGCTCCCAAGTGACACCTAGCCAATCTAGGAGACACCACTCTCCAAGAAGTAACAAATGGTGTGTAGGTAATGAACTCCTTGCTCTTGTGCTTCAAATGATAGTCTCCCCAACACTCAACTCTCTCTCATAGAGGATTTGGATTTGGTGGAAAGAAGATTTGAGTGGAAAGCAACTTGGGAAGGCTAGAGATCAAGATTCATATGGTAGGAATGGAATATCTTGGTCTCAACACATGAGTAGGTGGTTCTCTCTCAGAACATATGAGTTGGAATGGTGTATGTGTTCTGATGGCTCTCTCTTCAAATGAAGAGGAGGTGGAGGGGTATATATAGCCTCCACACAAAATCCAACCATTACACAGTTTTCCAATCTCGGTGGGACCGAATCAATAAACTCGGTCGGACCGAAAATGTAAACCTAGTGACCGTTAGAGATTTTCGGTGGGACTGACATGCAACTCGGTAGGACCGATATGGTTAGGGTTTGGGCATAACGTAATCTCGGTGAGACCGATTACACAAACTCGGTGAGACCGAATTTGGTAATTAGCTAACCAGAGAGTTGGTCAGGCAAACTCGGTGGGACCGATTTGCTCTTTCGGTGAGACCGAGTGGAACTCGGTGAGACCGAAAAGTTACAAAGGGGAAACACTGAGTTTACATTGCAATCTCGGTGGGACCGATTCGCTCTTTCGGTGAGACCGAAAAGTTACGAAAGGGAAACAGAGAGTTTGCAACCCCATCTCGGTGAGACCGAGATCCCTATCGGTAGGACCGAATTGCTAGGGTTTGGCAGTGGCTAATGACAAGTGAAACTCGGTGCGCCGGATAGGAAGAATCGGTAGGACCGAGTTTGGCTTGGGGTTTAGGTCATATGTGGATATGGGAAAGTAGTTGAGGGTTTTGGAGCATATCACTAAGCACATGAAGCAAGAGGCTCATTAAGCAACACCTCATCCCTCCTTAATAGTATTGGCTTTTCCTAAAGACTCAATGTGATCTTGGATCACTAAAATGTAAAATGAAGAGTCTTGAGCTTTTGAGCTTGAGCCAATCCTTTTTCCTTAGTATTTTGAGGGTTCCACTTTCACATCCATGCCATGCCAATCATTGAGCTTTCCTGAAGTAATTATCTTGGAATAGCATTAGCTCAATGAGCTATATGTTGTTATGAATTACCAAAACCACCTAGGGATAGTTGCACTTTCAAATCTCCCCCTTTTTGGTAATTGATGACAACATATAGATCAAAGCTTCGACAAATGATAATAAGCATGAAATATATCGTCGCTTTGAGAAGTATGTGATAAGTAAGAGCTCCCCCTAAATTTGTGCATATTTAAAAATTTGCTTTGGACTGCAAATGCACAAAGAGTTAGAGTCATGGGTTACTCTTCCATGTCACATACATCTTGGTGGAGCGCTTAAAATGATAAGAATGAAATACATGCACTCATCACCAAGAAAAGTGAGTGATCACATAAGATAGATAGGATAATAGCATTAAGCAAGCATTAAGTGTAGCTTATGATCAAACACGTGATCATCAATGTCTCACAAATAATGACGTAGTATCTCAAGCACTCAAAACCAAACAAGTTTGAAAAACCACCAAATAAAGCAAGTGAGAAAAGCAACACACTCTCTCTCGAAGCCTATGATCGATACATCTTCTCCCCCTTTGGCAACAAGTTACCAAAAAGTTCCTAGAAAATGCATAGCACTAGATCGACGCTCAGGCTTGATCTTCTGGTGGTGGTGGAGTCCGGATCACTCCAAGGATGAAGGCTTCGGTAGACGTTGAAGTAGACGCTAGAGTTGGAGCTGAAGTAGATGCTGGAACTGGTGGAACTGAGGCTGTGGCTGGTGCTGAGGTGGTGGCTCTTGTGTCAGCAACTGGCACGGCAGACGACCTCGGACCTCTTGGCACTCTGGCAAAGGCATGAGTAGTAGTCCTGCCTCTCCTCTCCTGCATGTCCTCCTAGAGCTGCTCCACTGCAGACTGAACTTCCGTTACTTTGACATCCAAGTCATAGAACTTCTGTTCCATGATTCTCTCTAGGCTCTGCTGATTTTGAGTGAGGGTGGCCAGACTTTGCTCAATCCTCAGCGTGGATGCAATCAAGTAACCAAGCTGCTCTTGTTTGGTCTTCAAGAAGTACTCAGATGCCTCCTCTTGAGTTGGCATCTTGGCAGCTTTCTCCTTCCTCGCCTTCTCCTTCTTTGCGTATGCTTGGGCAGATGATGGCTCGTTCTCAGTCATGACAACTTGATTGTCCTCAAAATCTGGACGGATGGGCAGGTGTTCCTTGTCCAATAAATATATGCCCGTGCCCATCTTGGAGTTGATGAGCTCCTGAATTTGAGGGGCATATCCGCAGCTCCTCTTCTGGTCTGCTGCAGTCCTCTTGATTGTTTCCACTATGAGGCTCATCACTTTGAACTTCTGGGGCACATCAAACACATGTAGCAAGTTGATAGCACGGCCTCTGATCATCTTGTGATCTCCAGACTTGGGCAATAAGGTGTGCCTCAAGATCCAATTGATAGTTGGGAGCCTTGACAGAAGGTAATGTACTGAGCCAAACTTGAAGGTATCAAGTGTTTCATTTGGGATCTCCTTGTACATATTGGACATTGAGTTGTGGTCCATCTTCTTCTTGGCATATATGTCCATGTCATCATCATGCTCCTCTGGGGCATTAATCAACTTTGCCCATTCCTCAACAGTGGATTGGTACCTCGTACCCTCAGACATCCATGTGATCCTCTCATCTGGATAAAAGTGTGCCGTGGAGTAGAACTGCATTATAAGCTCCTCATTCCACTTTGTGAGCTTATGCCCAACAAAGTCAGCTACTCCACAAGCTATGAAGCTGTCTTGCACTCCAGGATAGTGCTCCTCATTATCCTTGATGTACGTCCAATCAACCCATCGCATATCACATACAATGGGCTTCTTATCTAGCAGCATTGTCTCATAAAAATCCTGCTGCTCCTTGGTGTGAAACCTGTAGTCAACTGTTGTCCTTCTCCTTGAAGCATACGGGTCTGCTTCTCTCCATTTCCTTAGTCCTGAATCTCTCCTGAGCTTCATATCCTCAGCCACAGGATGAGCATCGTTGTGGTCTGGGATCTTGGGCTTTAGCTTCCTTAGGACATTCTCTTCCTCTTCTTCTGCAGCTTCAGGCACTGGGGCCTTGTTCTTTTCAGCAGCTGGGATGCTTCTTGTGTTCCTCTTTGGCTTTAGCTTTGGAGCTGGCTTGGTCTTGGAAGCAGCTCCCCCTGATTTTATGGCATCTCCCATTAGCTTGGGTACCTTGGGTGCTGGTGCAGCCACCTCTTCTTCTTCTTCCTCTTCCTCTTCCATGATGGAAGCTTTGCCAAGCACTCTAGCCACAGTCTTCTTCACCCTTTCCTTTCTTTTCTTGCCCTCAGCTGCAACTGGCTCTATGAGCTTCTCAGTTGACATTCTGGCCTTTGACATAGGCTGCCTGCCTGCTGGCCTTTTGATTTTCAGGCCTGGCTTAGTGCCTTGAGCTGGCTCAACTCTCTTGGAAGTGGCCTCTTCCTCTGCCACATAGTATTCATCTTCGGAATCTGAAGTCCTCTTCTTCCTCTGTCTCGTGGCAGCCTTTGGCAAGTTGCTAGGGGTGCTCCTGCTGCCTTCATCAGAAGAACTGGAGGGACTAGTGCCCTCACTCATCACCACTTGCTATTCTGACACATTCTGGCTATCACTTTGATCAGACATGCTGCAAACTCTGACTGCTGACCCTGTGAACAGATTATAGATGAGGTAGAAAGGATGAGCATCACAAAATGCAGAGATTTTTGCAAAAGAATGATCCAAAAACTTAGTTTTAGTTTCCCACTGAAATCATCTCGGATCTACCGATTTTCAAACTCGGTGATACCGAAGCAGTTTTGGAACCTAAACTAGTGAACTCGGTTGGACCGAGTCACAGTTCGGTGGCACCGAGACTGCTAGGGTTTTACAGAGTTCCAAAATCGGTCACACCGATAAGTAATTCTCGGTCAGACCGAGTCTCACTTGTGCAATAGGCATAAGCCAAATCGGTGGGACCGAGTTTTTCAACTTGGTGGGTCCGAGATGGTTTCGGCGGAAACCTAAACCTAGAATTTTCGAATCAAAGCTAATCTACGGGCGTATTGACTGGATAGGAGTGTTTCAATCGTGGCAAGAATCATGAAGAACACAATGTGCTAGGAATCAGATTGGAGAATAGCACAAAGATCAAGTCCATACCCTAGTTCAGCGGGGACTTGCTACGGCGGCAACGGGGGGGCAGAATTCCCGTTGACGGCGACGGAGACCAACTACTGGAGGCGGCTGGCGGCGAGAAGACGATCCGGAGACCACGAGGGCAGAGCAGGCTACCGCGCGGGCGAAGGGGTTCGGAGAAATTTCCAAAATTTTGCCCGTGACTATATATAGCCCGACCCTGTCGGTGTGACCGAGTGGAACAACTCGGTGGCACCGAGATTCATAACTGCGTGCAGTTACTGAAACTCGGTGTGACCGAAATGTTCAAATCGGTTGCACCGAGATCGAAAACCTAGATCAACTTAATGATCTCGGTAGGACCGAAAGTGGGGTATCGGTCAGACCGAGAATCATAAAGAGGTTTTGGAAGTTTAAGTCTATGACGAATCGGGGACTCCGAGCGCTCCTCACACAGAGTGGTTCGAATCTGACTTGATCAAATTTTGTGATGCAGCATGAATAGATTTTGAGACGAGAAAAGCATAGATAGCTAGAGGAGGTACTTAGGCATTCTTGTCCATCCACTTGGCAAAAGAAAGTAAACCAAACAATCAAAACAACAAGTGGATGTCCTCGAATGAGTAAAATATGCAACCAGCATGCTCACACAATAAGATGGCAAATGAAATATGTGGCAAGGCATGCATAACCAATTCTAGCATCTATCAAGCAATTTGTGATGACTAGGTCATCTATATATGAGTATATTGACTTAGGAGTCAAGTGAGAACACTTGATCATAGGTCATACTCATCGTTTAAGCTCAAGTGGGGTTACCACTTTTACATAAAGCATTGTTGTGTTCACATCTTTAGAGTTGCTTCAGCTCAAGTCTTAGAGTAAAGCTCCCCCTAGATGTGATATCCCCCCTAAGAGGGATGAACTAACCTTGGGTTTTGTCGATGATGACTTCATGTAGATGTTGAAGATGTGGATGCTCAATGTTGATGTAGATCACTTGAAGCTATCCATTTGAGTGAATTGCACTTTCAATACCTACATGGGTTAGTCCCACAAGGAACAAACAAGGATATCCATAGACATAGAGTGATGCACACACAAGATGATGTCCATGAAAACTTTTAGGTTACCTTGTCCCTTGTCGTACCAACAAGAGGGTTTGTGACTCCTTGAACTAGTGCAAGATGTGGAAGTTGATTGCACTTGTTCTTGCCAAAATGATAAGAGTGAAGTATGTTGGCGGAGTCACCCTCAAGAACTCTCTAGTTCTTCTTCTTTTGGATCCACATCATCTTGATGGGAATCCTTGGAGTTGTAGTCGTACTTGATGAAGTGGAACTTGAAGTAGTCTTGGGGATCCACTTGACTAAGGTCTTTGGAGCTTCTTCAAATGCGTCAATTTCCTCTTGAAGCTTGTCCTTGCCTTTTTGCTTGTAGTCTTGTGGTGGAAGATCATCTTGAGCTTGTGTCTCCTTGAAAGAAGTATCATACTTCTCTTGTTGAGGGACAAACTTTGTCTTGGGGTATTGATCTTCTTCCCACTCAACTCCATTGGCATTGAACTTTCGTTCAAAACCAACACCTTGATTCTTCCGGTGCATTTCTTGCTTGCGCACAATTTCCTCGAATTGCTTACTCCCGGCAAGGCTTTTGTACGCTCCTTTCTCTATAATTCCCTTCAATAAGCTATTTTCTTGCTCAAGTGTAACTTGGCTAAGAGAATCATTAGTGGAATCAAGAGAACTACTAGAAGCAACAATATTGGATTTAACATGATCATTGTTACTGCTAGAGGAAGAATCTTTCTTGTTCTTGTTACTAGACTTGACTTGAGGCATGTAAGTGGATAAGAGTAAACGCTTGGCAATGTAAGAAGAACTTTTCTTGCGGAGATCATAATTGATTGCTTTTAAGAACTCATGCTCTTGCTCAAGATTGAGCTTTTCAAAGCGTAATTTCTCATGAGCTCTTAAAAGTTCTCAATAATCTTCGAAGATAGTTTCATGAGCTAACTTAAGAGTGTTTAGTTCTTTAGTTAGAGCCTCAATCTTCTCCTTATCATTGTCATTCGTTTTATCTTGATTAGCATGTTTAATTGATGTTTCATCATAGTATTCATCACTAGAGTTGTCAACAAGCAAATCATCACCTAACAAGTCATCTTCATCACTATTGAAATCAACATACTCGGGGTGTGTTACCTTAGGACCTTTGGCCATGAAGCATCTTCCAATTCCTTCATTTGGTGAGTCAAATATGTCGTAGGAGTTGGTTGACACAAGTGCTAGACCGGCAACACCTTCATCTTGAGTATCTTCGGAGTCGGAGTGATAACTTCTCTCAGAGTGGCTGTCGGAGTCGGAGCCGGATACCCATTCACCAACATGAGCTTGATGTCTTCGTCTTGTGTAGCTCCTTGATGATTTTTCCTTCCTTTCCGAATCCTTGCTTCTCCGTGAGTATCTTTGTTCATAACGATCATCTCTACTCCTCTCTCTTGATGGTGATTCTTTGCTTCTTCTTCTTGGAGAATCTTCTCTTCTCTTGTAGGGAGCCGTACACTCATTGGAATAGTATCCGGGTCTTCCACAATTGTAGCAGTTTCGCTCTCGACTAGAAGATCTTTTGTCATTGTAGGACATTGACTTGAAGCTTCTATCTTTGCTTCTACTCTTGTAGAACTTGTTTAAGTTCTTTACCATTAAGCTCAATTCTTCATTGAAGTCTTGTTTCTCATTTGATGATGTAGGGGCTTCACATGAGGCTTTATAGGCACCACTTGATTTGTTATGAAGTTCCTCTTTATCCTTAAGTGACATCTCATGAGCAACAATTCTTCCAATCACCTCCGTTGGCTTGAGATCTTTGTAATTGGGCATCATTTGGATCAATGTGCACACGGTATCATATTTTCCATCTAAGGCTCTTAGGATCTTCTTGATGATGAATCTATCGGTCATCTCTTCACTTCCTAAGCCGGCAATCTCATTTGTGATGAGAGCAAGCCTAGAGTACATTTCAGGGACACCTTCACCATCCTTCATCTTGAACTTGTCAAGTTGGCTTTGAAGCACATCCAACTCGGATTCCTTGACGGAGTCGGTACCTTCGTGCATATCAATCAAAGTGTCCCAAATTTCCTTCGCATTCTCAAGACGGCTGATTTTGTTGAATTCTTTGGGGCATAATCCGTTGAAGAGAATATCACAAGCTTGAGCATTGTATTGCAACATCTTCAACTCATCCGCGGTAGCTTCACGGTTTGGTTCTCTCCCATCAAAGAAGTCACCTTGCAAACCAACACACACAATAGCCCAAACGGCGGGGTTATGTCCAAGAATATGCCTTCAATTTTATGCTATCCAACTGCAAAAATGTTACCATCAATAGGGACTCTGACGTATAATTCCCCCCCCCCCCTTTTTCCGGCCTTTCCACCCCCCCCCTCTCCTTCCCCCACCTATCGCTAACCATACTCTCCATAGTGTGAACCAAGCATGATCACATAGTATGGGATACAAGCACTGGACAAAGCTCTGAACACTGTAGAACGAAAGTATAGATCTAGAGGAAGTGATTGAATACCTGACAAATAAAACTTACCTTTTCAATTTTGTTCGAGATTTAGCCATTTTAGGAAACGTCAAGCATCATCACCAAATTCAAGCAAGATCAAAGATATATATTCGGCAGTAACATAAAGCATAGCAACTGCAAGATTAAAGAGAAGTTTCGGAGAATTCAACGCATTAGAATGGATGTTTTCCCGGGTTCACTATGTGCTATCCTAACATCCACGGTTGATGGGACTTCATACCACAAAGGTAACGGTTCGAGATCCACCAGCTCCCCTCACAAGCGGGTACGTTCGCGAGTCCACCAGGTCCACCACGAAGGTCCACGAAAGAACACCAAAGGTCCACGAAGATCACCTTTCTATCACCATGGCCATCGCCACACATGCCTCCACTAGCTGTAGATCTTCACGAAGTAGGCGATCTCCTTGCCCTTACAAACTCTTGGTTCAACTCCACAATCTTGTCGGAGGCTCCCAAGTGACACCTAGCCAATCTAGGAGACACCACTCTCCAAGAAGTAACAAATGGTGTGTAGGTAATGAACTCCTTGCTCTTGTGCTTCAAATGATAGTCTCCCCAACACTCAACTCTCTCTCATAGGATTTGGATTTTGTGGAAAGAAGATTTGAGTGGAAAGCAACTTGGGAAGGCTAGAGATCAAGATTCATATGGTAGGAATGGAATATCTTGGTCTCAACACATGAGTAGGTGGTTCTCTCTCAGAACATATGAGTTGGAATGGTGTGTGTGTTCTGATGGCTCTCTCCCACGAGTGAAGAGGAGGTGGAGGGGTATATATAGCCTCCACACAAAATCCAACCGTTACACATTTTTCCAATCTCGGTGGGACCGAATCAATAAACTCGGTCGGACCGAAAATGTAAACCTAGTGACCGTTAGAGATTTTCGGTGGGACTGACATGCAACTCGGTAGGACCGATATGGTTAGGGTTTGGGCATAACGTATTCTCGGTGAGACCGATTGCACAAACTCGGTGAGACTGAATTTGGTAATTGGCTAACCAGAGAGTTGGTCAGGCAAACTCGGTGGGACTGATTTGCTCTTTCGGTGAGACCGAGTGGAACTCGGTGAGACCGAAAAGTTACAAAGGGGAAACACTGAGTTTACATTGCAATCTCAGTGGGACCGATTCGCTCTTTCGGTGAGACCGAAAAGTTACGAAAGGGAAATAGAGAGTTTGCAATCCCATCTTGGTGAGACCGCGATCCCTATCGGTAGGACCGAATTGCTAGGGTTTGGTAGTGGCTAGTGACAAGAGAAAACTCGGTGGTGCCGGATAGGAAGAATCGGTAGGACCGAGTTTGGCTTAGGGTTTAGGTCATATGTGGATATGGGAAAGTAGTTGAGGGTTTTGGAGCATATCACTAAGCACATGAAGCAAGAGGCTCATTAAGCAACACCTCATCCCTCCATAATAGTATTGGCTTTTCCTAAAGACTCAATGTGATCTTGGATCACTAAAATGTAAAATGAAGAGTCTTGAGCTTTTGAGCTTGAGCCAATCCTTTTTCCTTAGCATTTTGAGGGTTCCACTTTCACATCCATGCCATGCCAATCATTGAGCTTTCCTGAAATAATCATCTTGGAATAGCATTAGCTCAATGAGCTATATGTTGTTATGAATTACCAAAACCACCTAGGGATAGTTGCACTTTCAGAAACTTCTTATACCTTTGATATCTTTAGGACACGACATTTTTTCAATAGCATCAACTTTAGCTTTATCAACTTCAATACCTCTTTTGGAGATTTTATGCCCCAAGACAATACCTTCATTAACCATAAAGTGGCACTTCTCCCAATTCAAGACAACATTAATTTCTTCACATCTTTGCAAAACTCGATCAAGGTTGCTTAAGCAATCATCAAAAGAAGTTCCGTAAACGGAGAAATCATCCATGAAAACTACAACAATATTTTCACAAATGCCAAGAATATAGCAGTCATACATATTTGAAAGGTAGCAGGTGCATTGCATAAACCAAAAGGCATACGTCTATAAGAAAATGTAC
This sequence comes from Triticum urartu, assembly GCF_003073215.2. Lineage (NCBI taxonomy): Eukaryota > Viridiplantae > Streptophyta > Magnoliopsida > Poales > Poaceae > Triticum > Triticum urartu. The sequence continues at coordinate 402,377,198 of NC_053024.1, forward strand.
CAAAAGGGCACATAAAAGTAGTTTTTTCTTGATCCTCTTATGACATAGATATTTGGGAAAAAACAGAGTAACCATGTAGAAAACAGAAATGTGTATGTTTTGATAGTCTTTCTAGCATTTGATCAATAAAAGGTAGAGGATAATGATCTTTCTTGGTAGCTTTGTTTAATTTTCTAAAATCAATTACCATTCTATAACATGTGACAATTCTTTGTGGAATCAACTCATTCTTATCATTGGGAACAACAGTAATACCTCCCTTCTTAGGGACACAATGAACATGACTTACCCATTTACTATCAACAATAGGATAAATTATATATGCTTCCAGAAGCTTTAATATTTCATTTCTTACCACTTCTTTCATCTTAGGATTTAACCATCACCCGTGGTCAACAACTTGTTTAGCATCAGGCTCCATATGAATTTTATGCTGACATAGAGTGGGACTAATGCCTTTTAGATCATCAAGAGTATATCCAATAGCATCACGGTGCTTCGTCAGATTTTTCAATAACCTTTTTTATTCATGCTTTGAAAGGTTAGCACCAATAATAACAGGAAATATCTTGTTTTCATCAAGATCAGCATATTTCAGAGTATCAGGCAATTGTTTAAGATCAAACACAAGATCACTCTTGGGTGGTAGAGGATCTCCAAGAGTCTCAACATGCAAATCGTGTGTCAAAATAGGCATTTGTTTAAAGAATACTTCATCTATTTCATTTCTTTCATTATAAACACATCATTTCATGGTCTAGCAAATATTGTTCTAAAGGATCAGTATGAGGCACAACAATAGAAGCAAGACCAATAATTTAATCTTTACTAGGCAATTCTTTATCATGGGTTTATCTACGAAATTTTGAGAAATTAAACTCATGAGACGCATCCCCAAAACTTACACTAACATTTTCTTTCTCACAAATATTTTAGCATTAACAGTGTTCAAGAAAGGTCTACCAAATATAATGGGACAAAAATCATCTTGTGGGGAACCAAGAACTAGAAAATCCGTATGGTATTTTACTTTGCCACACAAGACTTCAACATCTCTAACAATCCCAAGTGGTGTGATAGTATCTCTATTAGCAAGCTTAATAGTAACATCAATGTCGGTGTCAAAACTGGCGGATCTCGGGTAGGGGGTCCCGAACTGTGCGTCTAGGCGGATGGTAACAGGAGGCAGGGGACATGATGTTTTACCCAGGTTCGGGCCCTCTTGATGGAGGTAAAACCCTACGTCCTGCTTGTTTATTTCTTGATAGTATGAGTAGTACAAGAGTTGATCTACCACGAGATCGGAGAGGCTAAACCCTAGAAGCTAGCCTATGGTATGATTGTATGTTGTCCTACGGACTAAAACCCTCCGGTTTATATAGACATCGGAGGGGGCTAGGGTTACACAAGGTCGGTTTACAAAGGAGGAGGTATACATGTCCGTATTGCCTAGCTTGCCTTCCACGCCAAGTAGAGTCCCATCCGGACACGAGACGAAGTCTTCAATCTGGTTTCTTCATAGTCCAACAATCCGGCCAAAGGATATAGTCTAGCTGTCCAGAGACCCCCTAATCCAGGACTCCCTCAGTAGCCCCTGAACCAGGCTTCAATGACGATGAGTCCGGCGCGCAATATTGTCTTCGGCATTGC